>NW_017732151.1:489733-495964 GCF_001890085.2 Hipposideros armiger
AGAGAAGAGAGGTACAATAAAAATACCACGTATCAGCTACCGAACTGCTGAGGTACAGGACACACAGAGAAGGAATATTAACGCTCTCTTTTCACACATAGAAACCTCGTCCTTCCCGTCACCTCCACACCTAAAGGACACGGGAAGGGAGTGGGGGACTGTACACAGCAGGAAAGGGGCTTTGCCAGATGCCAACAAGCTGTTTCAGTGAGAGTCCTTTACTGCGCTCCTTGAATGACACTCTCCTAGGGAACTGAAAGCTCAGGCACTGCTGTTTCCATGTTAGCACTGCGGGAGGAGCTGGTGAGACAATGGGCGCTGTGCAGCTGTCACCACCACACTCCTCACTGCCCCAGTCAGCAGTGCCCACGCTGCAGAGGGGAGCAGCCGAAGGCGCCTGCGCTGCTGCTGGAGCAGAAGCAAAGGGTGCGTGCTCTCATGCTGAACCCCGAAGCATCCACTTACAGACACACACCGCACAGAACAAGCATGCATGTGTGTCCTGGCCCCCATGGCGGGCTGAACAGTCGGCCCTCTCATACTCATCCCAGCAGGGGGCGGGCTCACTTCCCTGACAGGTCGGCAGGTGGGGACACTCCTAATCTACAAGCAGAAGGCAGACGCCACCTCTGAGGCTGTCCCCAAGGGTTCAGGGGTGGCAGCACCTGGTGAGGGGAGGGCGCTGGGGCTGCCCCACAGGCATATGGGGGTGATGCCTCCCGGTGGAAGGAGCAGAGGGGACTTGGTCCCTCATGGGAAGGAGTGGCTGGAACCTGGTCAGAACATGAGGCATGCAGGGCACTGAAGGGGCAGGAAAGAGCTGCTGCATCAACCACAGCACGGAGGGCAGGCAGAAGCCCAGAGCAGACAGCAGCCCAGCAGCGGGCCGAGACCGGAAAGCCAGTCCTCAGGTGAACACAGTTCTGGATGAGTAACACACACTTCAGTTCCCAAACTGTCTCGTGGGCCGTTCCATGCAACACTAAGTAAAACACAGATAGCTCCAACACGACGTTGTTTAGGGAGCTGAGCCCACACTTGTAGGCGTGGCATCCACACCGACCAGCACACCCCCGTCTGGAGAGCCGTGGACATGCTGGCGCTCACCTGACCCCATGTGGCCCGCGTACTTGACGAGGCACCTCCCGGTCTCGATGCTCCACAGCAACGCCGTGTGATCTGCAAATTGAGACAGACAAGAACCACCGAGCTGTCGCTGGTCATCCGGTCTTTTTATTAGAAGAGTAAGATAAAAATCCTGAAAAGGAGGAACTTCGTTACCGCTACTATCTCCTGCAACTCTGATTCTAGTACTCTCACTTAACTGATCAAAGACTCACTTCCAGGGGGAGTGGGAGGAGCCAACTGCTACACTGACTGCTCCATGCTGGAGACCTAGATACAAGGCCAGTCACACTGTCTGGCTTCATTTGTTGGTGAAATATTACAACTTTTCAGAAGAGCATGCAACACTCAAATGCAAATAAAATCAAATCCAGTCATAAGTATCTGAGGTAATAAATATTCCTTTGGACCTTTCCACGTATGGGCATAATAAAAAGATAAAAAGTAGACTACAGAGGACAACCTGAAAAACAAATGCCGATTACCCAAATGAGATTTCTGAGACATCAGAAAAGGATCTTCTTATCCTTCTTTACTAATTGTAATTTCCATAAAAGCAATCTGGGGTGCTCATGTATGAACAGAGTTTTAAACAAGAGAAAAAACTTTCATCATCATTCCAACTTTCACATTTTATATTTCCACTTGAAAAGGCAGAATCTAGTGAGTAACTTGCCACAGCTGGGAAAGTCATTTTCAACAAGTGAGCACCATTTATAATTCCAGCAATTTCTATCTGAAGGGGTGTTTGGTTGTGCCCATTAGAAAGCTTTCAAAAATGCCTTTTCTTCAGTGAGAAGACAGGGGTCTCCTAAATCCTGGGACAGTGGCCCCTTTCAGAGATGACAAAGCACTTCCCTCAGCCACAGCTTATGAGCAGGAAAAAATGTAAACTGTATGTTCAAAGCAGGTGTATGCCAATGAAAAAAATACCTAAAAGTTGGAGGTGACTGGTTAACTCAGTTGGTTAGAGCGTGGTGCTCGTAACACCATGGTTGCCAATTCGACCCCCACATGGGCCACTGTGAGCTGTGCCCTCCTTGAAAGAGTCAACTATGCCATTGTAGCATGAAAATAATGTGTAACCAGTGACCATGGCTGTTCCCCAAAAAAGTTTTAAAAAAGTAAAAAAATACCTAACATTTAAAAGACATTCCACCTTATGCTGTCTCCAAGAGCATCCCAAACACGGTCAGCTACATCCCATGGAGCCCAACGGGGCATCGCAACCACAGGCTGCAGAAGGACCGACAGAGGCATCATACTGAATGACTGCTCGGCCACACATCTGCTGCCAGGGTCCCTCTGCTGCCAACACCCGCAGGTCAGCCATTCCCACCAGCTCCTGGCAGTCATGCCCACCAAATGGCGGGACTAGCTTTTTGCTCACCTGCAGATGCAGTCCCCAGCACCACGGGCTGTGTCCTCGCCACACTGACGTCCCAGATGCCATCCCTGTGGCCAATGTACTCCTTCACGAGCTGGCACACAGCCCTCGACGTGGTGGTCTTGAAGCTGGAGACGAGCTAAGATTGCAACAGGAAGGAGTACTGTAGACGGTTTACTGAGCGAGTGTTTTTAAGTCAGAGAAGGTAAAAGAATGCCTTGAAAATGCACACATCATTGACTAGGACATCAAAGACACACATGGATACGAGTGCAAACAGTGGGACTCGTCTAGCTGGGTATCACCAAGCAGGGGTGAAGCCAGAGGCCCCCACTCCCCCACTCCATGACTCTGCCCTACCACAGAAGGGCCTGCAAGTTTATGGGCTGCAAGTCACTCCTCCACAGATACAACCACTGAATTTTCCTGAACACCACAAATTTATCTTTTCCTATCACACGCCCTAACTGAAAGCCATGAACTTCCAGTGCCCATGGGAACCCCTTTGGCAGCACATGACTGGCCCACAAGCCAGCGCCTTGCATACCTTGCTGGTGGAGGCCTTGTACGTGGTCTTCAGCTTCTGGGAGAGTTGGCTGGTACTGTGACTGGCTGCCAAGACAGTCAGTCAACAATCAGGACAGGCATACGACCAAGGAGCCAGGGACCAGGGACAGGCTGAAGACACAAATGTGGGCGCCCACTTCCCACAGGAAGGCAGTGCAACCCAGAAGGGCGGGTCTGTCCACGTAGACATGGCAACGACCCAGGGCTGGGACGGGAACCCGAGCTAGCGGGCGCTGCCTTCTTCCTTCCAAGCCCACACCTGAATGACAGGTTCAATAACGTGGTTGCAAAAGCACCCCGGGGCCTGCATTGAGTCCCACATCCCTCCACACGCAATCCGCAGGCACCCCTCATGAACATCCCCTACCTTTGGTTTTGAGCTGGCCCTTACTCAGCTCTGCCCCATCGATTGCTTGTCCTTCAGCAGCTAAACGCTCATTAAGAGTCTCGATTTCTCTACGCACTGGGAATAAAAATGTTTTCAAAAAGGTAAAATATGTACTTTTTATGTTTAAACACACCAGTTCTAAAATTTGAGCACATAAAAATGTTATGTTTTGCTGTTGTCTAGACAAAGACATGAACAACACCTTAATAAACAAGATCACAGAGTTCTCAAAAACCCAAGACATCGCTCCACAAATAAGAAAGCCCTTCCGCATGGGGAAGACATGACGCCATCAGTGTTCGCAGCGAGCAGGCTCTGCAAGGCCAGGACGATCCGTTCCCCTTTGTACTTTATATATTTAAACACATGATGCTGATACTGTCCAAAATTCAGTAGATTAGTCTAGGTGAGAACACTGAAATCAGGGAAAAAACATAAAATAAAAAAATCGTAACTATTGCTGCATGGCACAACAGAGCACCAAGTGAGGATTATGTATAGGGAAGATTAAAAACACAGGAAAGGTATGAAGAAGGAATAGAAGTAGGGATGTATAGGGACAGAGAAGAATGATGAAGAAGGACATAAGTTCCGAAGAAGAGAATGAGCAGACGGGAGGAGGCAGGCACAGCTGCACTCTGGACAGCTGCTGTTATCCCGCTGTCACCACCCCATAGACAGGAGGAGAGACGGCCAGGGAAGAGACCTGGCCTAGAACACAAGCTACTGCGGCCACGCAGCCAGACCCTGCCTGGCTGCAAACTGACCCAGCGCTGAGTTGTGCGCCTGCCACGCCGCCTCCCAGGCCTGGGCAGGATCTGTTCAGGCTGCAGGGAAGCCAAGGGTCTGGCTGAGAGCACAGCAAGGTCAGTGAGAGAGAGGACTGAGGACAAAGGCTCTGAACAGGCCCAGTCTGGGCCCCTGGGACGCGGTCTCACAGGCAGCAGGAGCCCCAAACCTCAGCACTGGAGGTTTTTCTTGAACAAACTGCATGAATTCGTAAAACACAGGCCTTAGATCACTATGGAGACTCACCAGTACTTGGATCCGTACAACTCGGACACTTAAAAGAATCCTTAAAATCAGATACAGTACATGGTACCTAATTTTAATCTTATAAAAAGTTGGAATTTTCTCTCTGTAAATTTTCAAGGTGGACTTTTAAGGAAAATCCAATATTAAAACACTGAATTTTCTAATAGTGAAGCTTAAATGACATAGGATTATATTATCTTCACTACAATCCAACCACACCACTTAGTTCGAGTGAAAACACTTTAATAATGTAAATACTGTTTAGTAGTATTCAATTTTTGGAATCAACTTATAAGGCAGGAAAGATCTGATTATGGTTAAAAATTTTATAAACACAAACCCTGTAAAATAACAAAAACTGGAAGGTAATAAATAGAGCAGTGTGAGGTAAAGGACACATTCATTTCCTAACATTTCACAGCAAAGCATNTAACACGCAAATGCACGTTCCCATCTGCTCAGCATGATGGACCTCACCACCGGCCAGGCGCCCACTCATACTAAGACCTCACTCCCACCAAGTCTGCAAGGTGATACTTGGACTTGGGAACAGAAAGATGGAGGGCAGCTGTGGGCCGGGACAGGCCGCAGGTGTGCCAAGCAATCATCTCCATTCACCTTCACAAGCACCGTCTGAACCCCACCTTCTTGTGGCTGTAGAGCAACCCCAAAGGAGTGGCCACATGTAAGCGGTGGTACCTTTCTCAGGTGTCAAATGAATTTACTGCCTGATTTGTCAATCTCTCTTCAAATCAGCATCATATCACACCCCTGTCTCGCACTGCTCTCTCCAGCCCCACTCCTTTATCTGTTTCAATTTCCATCAGTTCCTTTCTGAACTCTCAATTCCATCCTCTCCTTTGGTTGTCACTGGTCTCCCTCTGTCTCCCTCTTCCCAACAACACAATAAACGGTCGATTTGATAAAGTTTAAATCCTTACCTACTTCACTCCTGTTTCTTCAGGTATCACTAGCTACTGTGGGGCAGGCCCAGGACACTCAAACTGACCTTCCCAACACATTCCACTCCCGTGTAGAAGCACCCGATTAGAATCACTTCTGTCCTTTATTCCAAGGTCAGAAAACTGTGCCCACGGGCCAAATCAGTTGGCCACCCATTTTGTAAACAATGTCCACTGCAGGCAGCCATGTCCACCCATCTGTTTTCTGCATCTCTGCTGCATTCACACTAACCTGAAGCTGAGTGGTGACACAGTGGCGACATGTATCGTGTGGCCCTCAAAGATGAAAACATTTACTTCCGGTCTTTTACAGACAAAGTCTGCTGACCTCTGTTCCATCCAAACACTGCCAGTGTCCTCAAACCACCACAGGGGGTCTACGGCTGTTAGGCATTTTATAGAAAAACTCCTCATTATGATAATGAAGGTGTTTTTTTTAAAACCACTGTATAAAACACGGCAAACCCAAGCCACCCAACTTAGGAGAACCAGCTAGAAAGGAATAAGAATGCAATATGCAGAGTGCTGAGACATGGGACGGCTGTCTTCGCATTTGTGTATTTTGGGTGCTCACAGGAGTAGGCACTCAGCAGGAATTACAGGGCCTCGGAGAACTGAGTCACAGTCTTCCGACGGTAGTCACAGCATAAGCAGGGCCGGTGGGCAACCACCAAGTGCTTCACAGCAGGAGTCAAGAACAGGATCGATTTTAATCTCACTATAAAGTCAAGCTCATGGAATCTGCAATCCACTACTTGTCAAAAAAA
>NW_017732151.1:502889-508808 GCF_001890085.2 Hipposideros armiger
GTATGGTATTAAAGAAAACCATGAGTTAACATTTTCTCAATTTACAGTACACTTTGTGTAGGAAAAGTTATAAGATGCATTTATTTTTAATAAATCACAATTCAGGTCAGCAGGTGTGGTCAGAATACTGCCCACTCCAAAGATAACCTGTGTGACCTCATGGAAGGGGCCCTGCAGGTGTGACTAAGGTCTTCACCTTCGATGGGAAGACCCCCCTGCAGGACTCAGGTGGCCCATCCTTCCCACACATCCTCAGGAGGGTCAGAGGTACACGAGGGGGCCCCACAGGTTAGAGGTGCACAAGGGGGCCCCACGGAAGGTCAGAGGTGCATGAAGGGACTCCATAGTCACTGTCAGCTTTGCAGGAGGGAGGAAGATTTGGAGACAAGGAGCGCAGCAGGCTCTAGACACTGGGAATGCCAGCAGGAAGACAGGACCCTGTCCCCACTACAGGGCAATGAAATCTGCCACAACCCAGACAAGCAGCAGAACCCCTCACGCCTCCAGAAAACACAGCTCTGTCCACATTTGATGTTGTCTGCAGAGCTCTGAGGTAATAACCTGTGCTATTCTAAGCCACTAAGCTAATAATAGCAGAAGAGAAAATGGATGAGTGGCAAATGTCTACCCACAAGTCTGCTTCTGCGTCTCAGAGATTTCCAAATGAAAAGCTGTAAAAATACACAGACAGCAGATACTCACATTCTAAGTTTTCAATATAAAGGTTTTCAAATTCTCTTTCTATTTGACCGAACATTTCCAGAAGTGTACTGCGAACTGAGGAGGGCAGCTTAGAATCCTGTAGAAAACAAAGATTTTGTTAAAAATGAATGAATGAGAAACTCTGACACTAAGTACCAATATACTTTACCTTAAACTCTTTTGTATCTTTACATGTTTTCTTATATATAAAATGCTTAAAGAACTTAGTTTCAGATTTATGTAGATAAAACTAAATCGAATTGTACAAACCGTACCCAGGATAACATGACATTCAAGAGGAAGCTCTTCTTCAAAACAACACAATTCTCCTTTTCACAAGGAAGGAAGGAAGCCCACCTTGTTCAAAACTTCCAAATTTGTAGAGAAGGCAGTTCTCATAAATAAGATTATATTTCCAATAGCCTATAAGTTCTATCATATGGTATAAGTTAATTTTGATTAAGTTATATACTAATAGAAGATGTGCCTTAGAGTCTTCACGTCCACTGGATATTCCCTGTAACTCTACTTAAGATTGTCGCAAGGGGGGCGGGGGATGAAAAGTCTCACCTGAGGGAGCAAAACGTATCAGTTAAATGAAAACATCACCATATAAGCTCCCAGGTGTGCCACGCTCCCCATGCTCGTGTGCCTCAGCACAAGCCCTGCACACCTCCAGACCCGTGAAACCTCACAGGACATCCGTGAGAAGCAGCAAATTCTCGGCTGAATTTTTAAGTGTGGTCGAACAAGTGACAGTGTCCCACCAACCATGTTTACAGGCATTCACTTTGCAGACACTGCCAAGAACAGGGAGACTGATGCAGCCTACATTTCACTCATCCCGAGGACACAGCCTACCCAATATTTCCTGTGTGATCCCTCACACTTAGAGGGTCTTCAAACAAAATTCCTAATAAATATTTCTAAAATAATGTTTCACAAGGTGAAGGGGAGCCCCAGACGATGGTGGGGGGAGATACCAGGATGACAGCTGTGCAGTTGCCCAGATCAGAACAGAACTGGAGACAGCTCCAAGAAGATGAAACTCATGGAATACCTCTTGGGGCTCAATGTGTTGAGAGGACCTTGACACTTACAGTGGAGAGTTTGGAGATGAATTGATGGCAGGTACGTAGAGCTCAGCAGGTGAACAAAGAGCACAATTATTCACTCCAAGGAAAATAGAAATAGAAAAGATTTGTCATCGTTCCATACTTCAATACTCAGCTTTGGATTGTGTTAATATCATAAGCACCAATGTCATAGAAACGATGCTAGTTTGAGAGCAGGGGCTACAACACAGTTTTAGTGGGAATGGGTTGGGGAAGGTGGATGAAAGAGAGTTAAATCCTTATATTCCATAAGGGGAATTGCTATGGTGTGAATGTTTGTGTCCCTGCCAAATTCACATGTTGAAATCCTAATGTGCAAAAGTGATGACATAAGGAAGTAGGGCCTTTAGAAGGTGTTTAAGTCATGAGGGTAGAGTTCTCATGAAGGGGATTAGTGCATTTATGAAAGAGACCCCACAGAGCTCCCTCGCTCTTTCCACCATGTTAGGGCACAGTGAGGAGGCCTTAGCTAGAACCAAGAAGTGGGCTCTCACCAAGTCTGCCTTGACTTTGGACTTGAAGCCTCCAAGATTGTGAGAAACATGTATCTGTTGTTTTATAAGCTACCCAGGCTATGGTATTTTGTTATAGCAGCCCGAACAGACTAAGACAGAAATTAATACAGATAATACTTAAAATTAAAAAAAATAAAATAACGTTTCAATACTCACCTGTGGTCAGTGTAATTTTCTACGTGACTTTGCAAATTTATATGCAACACAAACTTTTTGATGTTTAATGAGTTGCAAATAAAAAGGTATGTAATGTTTATTGAATTCCTTCTCAGATTAACTTCTTCGAAAGACAGAAATTTTAGGCAAAATGATCTCTAATGACATAAGCATTTTAGCAGTATGTTTTGAAGTAATCACAGAATGCTCATGTAAATTTTACAGGCTACTTAAAAATATTGTGTGAAGCCACTTGTTTACAACTGGATCTGGTAGAACTGGCTAATGTAGCCTCTCTCAACAGGCCTCAAAAATAGCAATAAAAAACATGACCCAAAAAAAGAAATGAAAATCGTAAAACAATGAAAAGTAAACTAAACCACCATGCTCCTCCTGACCACCCAACAGCTCTCCCAGTGCCACTCAACTTCACAGACCCTGAACTGAGGGCTGAACTTTTGGTATTACTTGAGAAAACTTTGGCAGAAAAGCTACCATGATTCAGTAAAACGTCAATAGACTTGCATTTGAACTCATCGGCATGTGTGCACATCCACTCGGCAGCCATGGGCAGCCAGCCTCCTGTCCCTGTGCTAACCCCTGCTCCTTAACCTGCTTCTGACACGTGAGGAAGAAGTGAGCTCCATGGCTCGTCCACAGTCGTGCTCACTTTGGGTCCTGCTCCCAACAATGGAAGACCACAACCACAGCCTCACCTAGACCATGGTGGCCTACTGTTCAGCTCAAACCCACTGGTGACCAACCACCTGTCCACACACCCACCATGCCAACTGCTTGTGCCCCACACCATCACCATAGTCCTGCAGCCACTGAACAAGCCACCCAGGACACTGGGCCCAGGGGCAGGGAGCGCTGGATACCTCATGAGGGCCTAAGAGGGGGGCCTGCTGTGCAGCCTGCAGGATCTGAGTGACCTTCATAAAGGGGCACCCTGAGATGCCATCACCCACTTGTGCTACATCACAATGGACATCAGACACTCAGAAGGCCAAGAGAACACGTGCACCTCTTATGGGAGTTCATGCTAGAAGATGCTAGCAAAGGTGCTAAAAATTAAGTAAATCTAACAATTACAAAAACACAGACTGTCACCTGCACTGTACACAGTAGCCAGTAGCCATATCTATTTAAATGTAACTTAATAAAATTTTTTAAATTCCTCAGTCACACGAGCCACATGTGACTGGTAGCTCCCATATTTGGTAGCACAGACCTAGAACATTCTATCACAGAAGTTCCACTGCATAGCTCTGGTTCAAACATTCATTTTCCTAAGTGCAACGGGCTGACTTGTGTTCCCCAAACTCATATGTGGAGGTCCTGACGCCCAGCACCTCAGAGTGTGACTATATTTGGAGCTACAGTGAATAAGGTAAAATGGGGTTATCGGGGTGGGCCCTAATCCAATAGGGCTGGTGTCCTATGAGAAGAGATGAGGACACAGACACACGCAGAGGGACGACCACGTGAGGACACGGGCAGACGGCTGTCTGCATGCCAGGGAGAGAGGCCTCAGCAGGAACCAGTCCTGTGATACCTTGATCTGGGACTTTCTGCCTCCAGGGCTGTGAGAGAATAAAATCTGTTGTTTAAGTCCCTCGAGTCTATGTGCTTTGTTATGGCCACCGAGCTCAGTAACACACTTAAGAATACCAAAGCCGTTTTGGAGGCTCCTTCAAGTCTACGGTATTATTTCCAATATTAAGATGTAACCATTTCTTTTAGAAAGCAGAACCAGGCATCCGTTCTTTTCATCCCTTCAACACATAATAACAGGGTTCTAACTGAATATTTACTACACCCCAGCAACTGTGCTGGGTCCTGTGTGTACCCTGCTGCTGCCCAGATGCTGCATCCTAGAGGCCAAGAGGTCAGAGTCCAGGCAGAACTCTGATAAGGTCTAAACTCCAATGAGCCAATTTCTCAGATTTCAGCCTTATTTTCCTGTAACATTAGGGTCGATGAATTAGTTCTAATTGTGAAAATATGGTCACAAATCTGTATGTACTTATACATATATTGTTATATGTACTAATATGAACATTATTAGTTATGTCTATAATTTATTTTACTATAACACACTTTTATTGGGCTTCACAATATTTTTTAAAACCACATTTTCATAATAAAGGAACTAGAAAAAGTATAAGAAAACTTATCTTTATCAATAAAATATTAGTTCATCTAATCAAAGGGAACATCAAATTATCAGAAAGACATACTATGACACACAGATGACACTCACTATGGCAGACACAGAAACAGTTACTGAAAGACCTGATTGCAGAAACCCTCCAGAGAACAGATCACTGAAACGCTACTCAGTTCTCTTTTCCTGAGACTTTCAGACAGACAACCAAAACAACACTGTCAATTCGTCTGTACAGAGTCAAGTCTGATCTAAACTGTCACACCCATGTTTTTTTATTAACTGTTGCAAAATTATTAATCTGGAAATCGAATCCTATCGCTGTGTAGACTATTGTGTTTGACAGTTTTATTGGTTTACTGGGCGGGAGAGGTTTGTTTTGTTTTTTTGGTAACCTCCACTTTTTCTCTACTTCGGAGACCTGTGTGTATTCGGCTATTTCTGGGACATCACAAACACTCAGCACTAACTTACTTGTCCTTCCAACATTTCTCTTGGCAGGCCTGTCCTCTCTTGCTCCGAGCTGTTAGTCCTTCGTATAGAAAGGCTATGAGATTTGCGTTTCTGTTTTGCTTGGCGAGCAGTTGAACAACTTCCGCTTTCTGTGGGCATTACTTCTACAAGGTGATGTCCTGGTCACTCCTGCAATAAGCTAGACAAAAGCAAGAAAAACAAGTGCTTTATTTCTGGTTATAGCAAATTGAAATGAAGGAACAACAGTGGACAAGACAATGACTACTTTTAATTCCAAATTTCCTTACTCTGGTTACAATTTACTATGTAATTTAGAATGTGACAAATTAACATGTTTTAAGGTACAGACCACAGCCTTTGTTGAAGAGGTTATTTTTTATCAAACTTTATTAACATGGTTTAAAAATCAAATAGCAAAGAAGAGATTAAAATACAGAGCACCTCTGCCTTAACCAACTTTCCCCAGGCTCAGCCTTCTCCCAGGGGAGTCAATTCTAACTGGATGTTCTACGCTAGATTCTAGAGACATATAATTCCAGCCACACACATAACTGTCAACTTTCCAGTAGCCACATTAAAAAAGCAAAAACAGGTAAAATTGTTTTTCATGAATTACTTAACCCAGTATATCTAAAATAATAGTCAATGCAAAAAATGCTAACGGGGTATTTCAGTTTGCATGCTTCCGTCTTGAAGCTTCAGTATTTCATATTCACAGTAGGTCCCGACTAGCACCACCCACATTCCCAGGGCTGCCATGAGATAGCACAAATTTGGCTTTGTCCAT
>NW_017732151.1:509213-511200 GCF_001890085.2 Hipposideros armiger
GAACTGGCGACCCTGTTTCTCAGAGCTCATGCTCTTAATCAACTGAGCCACTTGGCTGGCCCCCTAGAGAGTATCTTTTGGTCCTTTCTTTCCCCCACCTTACTCTGGTAAAAAAGACTACAAGTATCTGTCTTACCTTTTCTTGGGCTCTTCCCCACAGCCATCCATCTCCCAACTTTTGTTGTCATTTGAGAATGTTATATAAATGCAAGCAGAGTACGTGCCCATTTGAGATTTTGAACTTAAAGCTCCTGAGATCCAGCCCAGTGTTGCGCACATCAGTAATTCTTCCTTTTGATTGTTGGGTAGTATTCCACAATATGGATGCCCTACAATGTGTTTTAACCATTCAGCTATTGCAAAAAGATTTGGTTCTTTCCAGATTTTACTATTACAAGCAAACCTACTATGAACACTAACACACAGGTTATCACGTGAACATACTTTTCCACTTCTTTTGGATGAATGCCAAGAATGAGGTGGCCGGGGCACAGGGTAAATGCATGTTTAGTTTTTTAAAAACCTTTGAGCTGTAATTGAGACATCATATAAGTCACCCCCACAGTCAGCTCTAGGCACCCACTAAACTACTTTGTCTACATTTCCACTGGCCCGTTCTGGCCATTTCATATACATAGGTTTACAATATGTGGCCTGTTCTACTGTGACTGGCGTTTTTCACTTAGCATGTTTTCAAGGCGCGTCCATGTCACAGTACATATTGACAATTTATCCCCTCTTATTGCCAAATATACCATATTTTACTCATCATTCATCAGCTGATGGACACTTGGTTGTTTCCATTTTTAGGTTATTATGCATAATGCAAGTTTCTGTGTGCATTAATGTTTTCATTTTCATTTCATTAATGTTAGCATTAATGTTCTCTGGGGTACACACCCAGGAATGGAATTATTGGGAATAAGGTAACTCTATTTTTAACCATGTTGAGTTTAAGAAATCGTCAAAATTATTTTCCAAAGTGGCTCTTCTAGTCCCATCAGCAACATATGAAAGATTCTGTCCTCTGCATCCTCACCAGCATTTAGTATTGTCAATATATTTAATTGTAGCTGCTCTCATAGGTGTGTAATAGCCTGTCTTAATGGACTTAATTTGCATTTCTCTCGTGGCTAGTGATACTGGACATCTTCTCATGTCTTATTTGCCGTACTTAGATCCTCTTCAGTGAAGTGCCTCTTCATGTCTTCTGCCCATTTTTCTAACAAGACTGTTTGGACTTTTACTGCTGAGATCTGAGATTCCTTTAGATATGCTCCAGGTGAGTTATCTGTCAGATGTGTGGATTACAAATAGCTGCTCCCAGTCTGTAACTTGTCTTTTCATCCTAACATGGTTTTTCACAAAGCAAAATTTTTAATCTTAATAAAAATCCCATTGACCAATTATTTTTCTTCTATAAATCATACCTTTAATTAGTCATATCTAAGAACTTTTCATCAATCCTGAATCCCCAAAATTTTCTTCTTAAAATTTTACTTTCATTGGTTAATTTAAATTTCTGTAAAGCTATTTTGGATTGATTTTTATAAGGTGTGAACTTTAGATAAAGGTTTTTGGTTTTTTGTGTGAGTTTGGATTTTCTTGCTTTGTTTCTTGCTGGTGGTGTCCAACTACTCCAGCACCATTGTGCTGAAGGATGTCCACCCCACAGTGACCTGAGAAACTGTGGCACCTTGGTCAGAACTCAGTTGGCTATACTCACAGGGAACTCTTTCTTGGTTCTCTATTCTGCTCCACTAACCCACATATCTATCCCTCTGCCAATATCACGGCCCTGATTACTGTGATGTCTTGAAATCAGTTAGCAACTCCAAGCTGTCTTAGCTATTCTAGTTCCTTTGCCTTCCCAAATAAATTTAGGATAACCATTTCCACATCTACAAAAATCTTGATGAGGTTTTGATGGCAATTGTGTTTAATCCGTTCATCAACTTGGGAGAGAACTGGCATCCTTTTTATGTTG
>NW_017732151.1:511650-514295 GCF_001890085.2 Hipposideros armiger
AGCACTTCCAAATAGTAAACTTGGTTAAGTGTTTGTCCAGTTGGTACAAATTCATAATGAATAATCCCTCTGATATCAAAAAAAGGTTAGCAACATTATTGCAACGAGTTCGTGAAGTTAATTGTCAGACCTCATATGTCTGCTTATTTAGATCATCTTTGCTTTCTTTCCTCAGTTTTGTACATAGTTTTCCACATAAAAGTCCCACAAGTCTTATCAAAATTACACAAGTTCGTATTTTTATTTTTTGAGCAATTTTAAGTATTATATGTTTACTTCCATTTGCACATGCTAGTAGTATGCAAAAACACAATTGATTCCTGTATATCGAGCTTGCATCCTACAGTCCTATTAAATGCACTGTTCTAGAAGACTTTTTTGTTGATTCTTCAGCTTTTTCTATGTAGGCTATTATATCATCTAAAAAAAGTTTTAGAGCCGGCTGAGTGGCTCAGTTGGTTAAGAGTTGGCTTGGGAGTGCAAGCTCTAAGCAGCAGGGCCGCCAGTTCGGATCCCACATGGGCCAGTGTCACTGCACCCTCTACAGCTAAGATGGTGAACAACAGCTCGACCTGGAGCTGGGCTGTCATGAGTCACCAGCGACAGCATAGGCTGCAGTGGGGCTGCAGTGGGCTGCCGTGAGCCACTGTGAGTAGCTGGCAGCCAGCGTGAATGGCCAACAGCCATTGAGAACTGCTGTGAGCCACCGCAAGTAGCCGTCCAATGGCCGGTGAGTGACTGCCTCAGTTGGGAAGAGCGCAATGATCATAATACCAACATGGGCCAGTGAAGCGGCGTCCTCCACAACTAGACTAAAGAACAAAAGGACAGCAACTTGGCTGTTTCCCTTCTCTGATTCCCCAACGCTGTTCCCCTTCCCCAATTCCCCAGTAAAATCTTTAAATAAATAAATAAATGAATAGTTTTATTTCTTCCTTTTTGATCTGTATGCCTTTAGCATTTCCTTTTCTTATCTTACTGATCTGGCTAGAAATTCCAGTACTATGCTGAACTACAATACTGACAACAAAGATCCCTACTTCATTCTGATCTCAAGGTAAAAATATTATCTTTCACCAGATGGTAGCTGTATGTTTTTTGTAAACACTGTTTATCAAGTTGAGAAAGGTCCCCTCTATCGTTCTTTTTTTTTTTTTTGTAAGGTTTTATTGGGGAATTGGGGGAGGGAACAATGTTGGGGAAAAGGGGAAGGGGAACAGGAAAGTTGCTGTCTTTTTGTTCTCCAGTCTAGTTGTGGAGGACGTCACTTCACTGGCCCATGTTGGCATTGTGATCACTGCGCGCTTCCCAGGTGAGGCAGTCGGTCGCTAGCCATTGGACGGCCGCTCACGGTGTCTCACGGCAGCTCACTTCGGCCGCTCACGCTGGCTGCCGGCCACTCACGGTAGCTCATGGCAGCCCACTGCAGCCTACACCGTCGCCAGCGACTCATGGCAGCCCAGCTCTAGGTCGAGCTGTTGTTCACCATCTTAGCTGTAGAGGGCGCAGCATCACTAGCCCATGTGGGATCTAAACCAGTAGCCCTGCTGCTCAGAGCTCGTGCTCCCAAGCCAACTCTTAATGAAGGAGCCACTCAGCCAGCTCTATTGTTCATTTTCTGAGCATTTCAAGAATGAATGAATTCTGTCATGTTTTTTCCTACATCACTTAATACATATGACATATGGCTTTTCCTTTTTAGCCTGTTAGCAGGTCAATTACACTGATATCATGAAATATCAGTTTATCCATTGAATAAGCCCCACTTAATCATGGTGCATAATTCACTGTTTGTTCTGTTTTCTTTTTTATAAATTCTTGTGGGTTACCTGAACATTTTTTAGGATTTCATTTGGATTTACCTATAGTATAGTTGGAGTATCTCTCTTTTGTGTAACTTTCTTTAGTGGTTGCTCTAGGTATTACCTTGTATTTTCACAATTATCAGTCTACTGATTATCATTTTACCAGTTTGTGGTCAAGTGTAGAAACCTTACCCTCCTCTATGTCCCTCTGCCCTCCATTTCTAACATAATAATCATCTTAAATATTTCCTCTACATACATAACCACGTCAGTTATGCTTCAATCTTCAGACATAATGGAGAGAAGGGATGTCTATTAAGTTTATATTGAATTTACCAATATGTTTGTTCTTTCCATTGTTCGTTGTCCTTTCCTGGTGTTCCCACATCCCTTATGTCATTTCCTTTCTGTTTAGAGAAATTCCTCTACCTATTATTTTAGGGTAGGCCTGGGACAAATCGTGTGATGTTGTCACTTGATATAGGATTCTGAGGTGACTGCTCTTTTCCAACAGCATTTACAAAATGTGCCACTTCTTGCCCGCCATGGTTTCTGATGAGAAACCCACTGTCATTCAAATTATCTTTCTACTATAGGTAAAGTGACATTTCTCTCTCAGTTTTTTGCCTTTAGTTTTCAGAAGTTTGACTCTGATGTGTCTTAGCATAGATCTCTTTCAGGTTATCCTGTCTGGGTTTCACTAAGTTTCTTGAATCTGTAGACTTACCACTTACCAAATTTAGGAAATATTCAGCCAGTATTTCTTCAAATACACTTTCAGCCCTACTATCTTTCTCCCTTCTGGGATGCCGATGACAAGAATGTTAGGTCTTGGGCCAG
>NW_017732151.1:515685-525218 GCF_001890085.2 Hipposideros armiger
AAAAAAAACAAAACAGAAGGGTGCTAACTTGTTTCTGCAGAGTGGGTGTGGAAAGCGGATATGGAAGTTAGGGCTCCCCACTCAAGCCTCCATTGACCTTTGGTGAGTAAGTTCAGTCTGTCACTTGGCCTCCACTCATCCCACCTTGGCTGGGCCACGGGTGCTTGCTACTGCATCCTATGTCCTCACCAGCACTGTGTGGCGGTGAAATTCCCGGCTCTCTCTACTAGGTTTCCCCTGACGCCACTCCAGCAGGAAGAGGGATGCATGTGCTTTGCTACCTCCCAGCAGAGACAAGCCCCTCAGCCCCCACCCAGCCTTCTCTGATACCACCAGTAGAGTCCCCACAATACAGTTTGGAGAGAGTAAAAGTCTAGATTCCCCGTCCGACCTTTGACAGCAAAGGAGAAGATGGTGGGGGCTGCAGTGTTCTCTAAGTGTTCTGTCTGGCAGGTTACCCCTCTCTTGGTCTTTCAGCCAGGCAGCAGGCTTTTCTCGGGGCTTTTTGTCTGAGCCGTTTGGTGTTGCTGCGTACTGGCTTTTCTAAGCCCAGTCTGGAGACACAAAGAAAACCCACGGATCTCAGCTCTGTGCCATTTCTCAGGTCCCAATATACCCTGTCAGTCTTTCTCCTTTCCACCTTTCAGTCTTGTATTTATTTTATACATAATGTCCCATGTTTTTAGCTGTACTTAAGGGGAAGAATAGGAAAAGTACATCTTCTCCATCTTTCCATAAGTTCAAAGACAGAGATCGCCTTGTGTCTCAAATTGTACGTGTATGCTTTGTTTTAAAATGGAAACAGGAAGTCTTGCTTTAAACACACTGAAGGACTTCCAGGTTGGTGAACACAGGGGGGATCCATGAAGAGTGAGTGGTGCACTGGAGGGCGTAGGTGTCCCATGCCTGTCCCTGTGCATCTCTCCCATCCAAGAAAGTTCCTGAGTTATGTCCTTTCACAGTAAACCAGTAACCTAGTAAGTGAACACACACACACACACACACACACACACACACACCCATTCAAATTGGTCAATTAGTTCTGTGTGCTTAGGCTTAAAAACTTGAAATCCATTAATTTATTAAAATTATCATTTATTTTCTGTAGCATTTTATACACAAAATTTAACTCAAATCTATAAAAAGGACGCTTAAAAATAGGAATAAGATAACTGTATTTTTAAACTCTCCAAAATTCTTGGGGTTTTTTTGTTTGTTTTTTTTTCAATCCTCCATTGCCCTCACTTTTTTGATGTTCTATTTGTCAAAGCCAGTCACAAGGCTTGAACCCAGATTCAAGTGGAGGGCAGACTTAACCTCTGGATGGGAGGAGAATGAGAAAGAATTTGTGGCAATCTTTAATCCATCACATCTTTTTGCATTTGCAAATTTGGCTATACACTGTAACATTCTGCTTCCCTAAAAAGTATCAGTGAATGGAACCAAATCGATTTGTCACTTCAACTATTTAGTGGAATAAAATGGATATAAATAATCCAACTAAATTAAACACCTGGCTCAGAATGAAATCCATAGAAGAGCTCAGCAGTTAAGAACATGACTTCTATAGTTCTACAAACTTCAGTCCCCATCCCCCATTCTCCAAAGGGTTGGTTCTTTTCATCATAAAGCCTCAGCTTCAATGTTACCTCTTTGAAAAGGCTGGTTTCCCTTGACTGCTACTAGTCACAACACTTCACAATCCTTACCACATCTGTACTTAGATCTTATTTGTGGTTTTCTCACTCCTTGAATCTTCCCCCACTACGCCATCACCACAAGGGTTCACTACTGTATTCGTAGGGCCTACATGTTGCCTGATGTGAATACATCCTCAAATGGTCGATGGATATGTAAATGAATAAATGAATGCATCACCAGTGACTAGCTGTGTAACTTTGGTCAAGTCACTTGGACACCTATCAAAGGCTTAGTTTTGACATCTTTAAAGCACTCAAGGCATTCATCAGAGATTTGTCAGGTTCGTGGATAGGTTAGGTACTGGGAATACAGTAGTGGACAAAACAGATTTGGCCCCTACCTTCAAGTTATTTAGAGCTGGGTTTTCAGACAGACATTAAACACAGAATCTCATAATTTTTAGAAACTATAAATTATGATGGGTACTGTGAAAGAGACACACAATGTTATGAGACCAGACATTAGCTAGAATTAGGAAGGTCATTCATTCTAAGAAGCTGGCATTTAAATTGAGACTGAAGACTTAGTAAGTGTTAACCATGTGGAAAACAGAGGGGAGTTCCTAGTCTAAGAACAGGAACAGCATGTGGCAAAGCCCTGAGCTGGCAATGACGCTGTTCTCAGAGATATTAGAAACAGGCAATGTGGTTACATGTTGAAAATGAAGAGAATGGTGCACGACAGGTGGGAGACAGGCTTAGATTCTGTTCTTTTATATTTAGGTTTTATCGTAAAATAAAAAGGAAGCTGCTTAAAGGCTGTAAGCAAACAAGTGACAATAGATATGCATTAACAATCAGTCTGGCTGCTGTGTGAAAAATACATGGGAAGTCAGTGACTAGGAATGGGGACATTACTGAAGAATCTAGGCAATAAATGAAGACAGTTAAGGCTGGAGGGCCAGGTGGACGGATTTGAGGGTAGGGAAACAGGCAGGGAAGAGAGCAGTGCCCAGGAGAACCCTCACTCCTGAGGAAATGGTAGGTGAAACAGAGGTCAGGTCACTGACAGGAAGCACAAGATTCAGAGAAGACATCAAGAACTAAACACTGAATGTACTATGTTCACAGTGCCCCCAAGTATCTAAAATACAAGGAGGCACGAGATGTGCAGGTCTGGAAATGAAAACAGAACTGGGCTGTATTTATAAATCTGGCAGACATCTACATCTACAGGTAACGATGGGCATTCTGACCACATCATGACTCCAGGTCCAATGCATTATTCCTCCTTGCAAGAAGGAACAAAGAAGCTTATAATGGAAACTGCTGGTGAAACAGGAAACAAAATAAAACTGACAGTCCCTTAAATGACTTATGGAAACATTATTTTTGAATGCAAAATGACAGAACAAATCTTTTGATAACATTCAGATCTCAAAATCTTGAGCTATAGAAATTAAAGATGTCTGAAATAAAGGCACAAAGAAAAACTCACAAGGCCAGACTGTGTAATTGGTAGAATTTTATACAGAAAACAAAGATTCTACTGATATTAAATTTGACAAATCTGATAACAAATCTATATTGTTAAAACAATTCATGTGACCCCACTAAAGAGTATTTCAGTAAATTTTTTAATGAAAACATTTAAAAACTAACTGTGCTATATATATAAAACTTAGCCAAGAAATCAAACTGACTTAATGGAATCTTCTCCAGAAATTATATTCTTCATGCAAGTAGAGGAAGGTGGCTATACTCCTTTTTAGTGATTACGCGTATTAATAACTTCATAAAGCATCTCAGTTGCCAACATCATAAAGAGCGATTTACCATATTTACGTTGCAGTTTATAAGGTACATTTCGGAAAGGAATGTAAACATTGCAACCCTGTGAAAGCTGTCCTGATGGGCCTCAGAGAAAAAAGCAGACTCTATCATTTAGATACATAGGTCAAGCCAATTAACACAGTACCAGGCTTCTCTTTCCTGTCTTGAGAACATCAGCAGCAGAAGCGTTCTGCTAACTGTGAACTTGATCGCTAATGCGCTCCTCCAAGCACCTACAAGAAGTTGGTCACAAGCACGCACTGCTGCTAGCCTTCCTTTCACCTCAGTTGATGTTCTCCCTTAACATCACACCTCTGGCCTTTCTAGCCACTGCACCTTCACTAGGAAATGAGCAGCCTTCTTCACAATGAATTTTATAAACCCCACCTTCTGGCTTTCACCGAAGCTTTCAAGCCCTCACTCTCCCCATACCCCAAGTGTGTTCTGGTTTTTGCTTGCCTTCATCACTTCGCAAAAATAGTCTATACACTGGTCATCTTTCCCCATTGATCGATTTCTAACCAACTATACATTCTAAACTATTACAAATTATAAATCTGGAAGAGGTTTTGGTTCCCCCAAATATGGCATCAAATGGAGGTTTTTCATACTGAGTGATTTTACTGTTTTGTAACTTTCTAAACTCTATGAAGTCCTATCTGAAAGATGGCTTCACAACGCCTCTGCCATACACTGCATTGTTAACACAAAGATTACCTGGCCAATTCAAGTTCTGCCCTAACCATTCTTACAAAATTACATCTGTAGGCTCCTCTAGTTCTAACCTCTTTTAAATGTCCTTTTTTCTGTTGCTAATCTCTCTGTCACAATTTTCTTCCTGAAACCTGTTTTAAATCTCACTCGTCTCTCCTTTCACAACCTCCACCTTCTTCCCAGCAGGCGTCACTGGAACCAGCATCACTTCCTCTCCCACCAGCCCTTGGCCCCAAACCTAAAGCATCTACTGGACCCCCTCACACCATGGGTCAGTTAGTATGGAGCTTAATTAAACGTTTGATAATGAGTTTAGGGTTTTTTCAGGTTGACATCACGAAAAGAGGTGCAAGGAAGCTGCAGGTGTTTGTAAAAGACCTATTAAATGATGTAGCATGGAATCTAGGCTAGGGCAGGAGTTCAGACAGAAAGAGCTAAAGGACATACTGAGGTGGGGGAAGGGCCCAGGCCACAGGTGGGGTAAGTTCCTACAAAGGGTTGCTGGGAGGCTCAAATGCAGCAGAAAAACAGTCACTGATGCCCCCAGCATCCCTGTCAGGTGGTTTCCAAATATTCAACAGGTAAAATTTAGTAAACTGGTCATAGGACTATGAAAAGAAAGGCAATTCTTCACTCTGAAAATCAGCTACTTTTACCGCTATGCACTATCCACCTAAATACACACAACAAAAGTCTGAAATTCTAAAAGATAATTATTGTCCTTCAAAATAATCATACTAACCCAATGCTATTGGACAGATCACCACATTAAACAGGCTTATGTGAATAAAAAGTCCTACTGGGTTTTAAAACCATTTATTTTCAATAAAGTATAGTCTCCTCCAAAGATCCAACCTCCTTTTGCTATCATTCAGATGAATGGATTTAATATAAATGCCTCCTGCCTTTGGCTCATGCTGCCACATCACCCTCTACAGACAAAACATCACCCAGAATTTCATACCAGTGGGATTTTTAAACACTTTTCTTTTAGCAAGACAAAAGCTTGCTTAA
Source organism: Hipposideros armiger (assembly GCF_001890085.2). Lineage (NCBI taxonomy): Eukaryota > Metazoa > Chordata > Mammalia > Chiroptera > Hipposideridae > Hipposideros > Hipposideros armiger. The sequence continues at coordinate 520,887 of NW_017732151.1, forward strand.
GGAGTTCATTTCATGAATGTGAATCATACGCACAAGAATGATTAAAGAATGCAATCTGCATGTGGCACTAAAAAATATACTTGACTGAATTTCCACAGAACCTCAGTGAATTTTTAACAACAGTTTACTGTGAAAGCAGTTAGTGAATTCCTGGCTGATACACCAAACTCACTCAACAGCCGGGCAGTATCAAGAGAGGCAACCTCAGAAATCTGTCATCAGTCTTAACCTGCTGAAAATGTTTTGTCATTATCTACTGAATAGCTGAAGGCACAGAACACATGCTCATCCATCCTGTGAATGACACTGTACTGGGGACATCACTAAAAGGAAAATAACCAAGATTTTTAAAAGATTTTAATAATTCAGAGAATGAGCTCAAAATCTAGGATGAAATTTAATAAATGTAAAATCGTGCCCTTAGAGAAGCCAAGACGACAACTAAGAGAGCTCTTAGTATCACCTGGTGGGGAGAGGACTTAAGGCTGGTAGCTCAAGGCAGACGCAAAGCAAGCGAACAGTCGGACAATCGGACAATGTCACCCGGGGAAAATGTCTGAAAGAGGGTGATGGAGGAAGGAAGCAGGCACACGTTGCAAAAGTGGCCGGTGCCGAGGACTTGACCAGAATGCGGGGCACGTATTACAATAGCACGTTCTCAGAAACAAACGCGGCTCCGAATGGAGACCGGAAGTTCCTTGCCCAAGGTCGCACCGCTGTCACTGGATGTGGCCCTTGTTCACTCCCCGCCTGTCCCCTGGGGCAGTACTAACAGAAACGAGGAGTAACGGTCACCTCGGTCAGATGCTGCACAAGGGATGGCAGACCAGAATTTGGCCGGAGGTGCCCGGGACACCGAGGCGCGCGTGCGGGGCTGCCCGTGAAGAGGCGAGGACGAAGGACCTGGGTTACACGACCACCTGGAGGCGTAGTTTATTCGCAGGTACGTAATTCTGGGGACCCTTCTAAGCTCAAACGTGCGAACTAACACAGTGGGCTTAAAGGGCGCCGGTTCAAACCTAAATACGGAAACTCCAAACCAGCATCCCCCGGGCCGGCCGAGGGGTGCTGTGGAAGGCCGGCTCTCCAGGCCTCTTGTCAGCTGCTCAGGCCGCGCAGCTGACCCCAGTGGGGGCGCAGAACCCCCGGAAAGGCTACCCTAACAGACGCCCGCGACGCCGAGCATGGCTAGGAGCTCACTACACCCAACCCGGCCCTCCTCCGCCGCGGGGCTGGGGGAAAGGAGTCGGGATGCGCGCCGGGAGCTGGGGCGGCGTGAGGTTGAACTCGACTAGAGGCCTTGGGCTCGGGAAGGCGCGGGGCGGCCGGGACCCCACAAGCATGCTCCCATCCCAGAGCGAGGCCGCTGCCGCCGACACCGGGGCAGCCGGTCCCGGAAAGAAAATGGCGGCCCGGCACTCACCGGTCACTCCGCCGCCGAGCCCGCCGCCCAGTGCCAGCCGGGTCGTGCGCTGCCTCCCGTCGCTTCCCAGTCACGCGACGCCCAGAACGCAGGCTGAGGCGCAAGACACAGATACTCAGCCCTGACGCTGCCCCACAACCCGGCAGCCTGACCACCCGCACTTCCGGCGTCACCGGAAGTCCCGGCCACTGTCTCGGCCCAGGCTACCGGACGTCCCGCCTGGCGGCCTGAAGGCCCGCCCTGCCAACTCCCGTGCCACCGGAAGTCCCACCAAGCCGCGCCCGCAACGCCGGAAGTCCCGCCTAGCCCACATTTCCGGGCCGCCGGAAACCCCACCCACCCGCGCCCGCACCGCCGGAGGTCCCAGCCAGGTTCCGCCCTTTATCGGAAGTCTCGCCTCGGCCTCCACCAGGCCTAAAAGTTCTGCCCGGCGCCGGAAGTTCCCTGTCAGCTTCCGACAGATGCGGAAGTCTCATGTGTCCGCCTGCGCCGCGGAGGCCTGGGCTTGCAGTGGAATTTGAAACGGGTCGCGGCGCGGGCGAAGTCGTGCTGGTGCGCCTCTTCCCCCGTGACCACTGGGCCCTCGTTCTCGGCGACACGTCGGCTCTCGTGTGAGGACGCCCCACGCGGCCCTGGAGGCCCTGGAGTGTGGCCCCTCCGGTACTCACCGCGGCGGGGTCGTGCGGGCTCCCAGGCCCGCACCCTCACGTGCATCGTCCCGCAGGCCTCTGGACTCGTGCCCGGCGCCGCCCTTCTGTTCTGGCCGCGGGCGGTGGTTGAGAGCTGCAGCTCGGAGCCCGGCCGAGATAGAGCTATTAATATTTCAGCTTATCTGCAGAAGGTGACTCAGCCAGTGTCCTTTCTGAAGTAGCTGTTCACCATTGGCTAACAAGAAAGACGAAGTCAGCTGCTCGCTGCGAAAGGGGGGCCTGAACGGCTTTCTTGCCTTTGATCTGGGATGGAAATCTGCAAGTTAGACGAGTCCAACTGCAGCGGGGCTTGTGAAACTCACCCTCAGTGATCAGAAGCATGAAAGCATTTATCTCCCATATGGGTCACCTTTCGTGCGCCTTCCTTTAAAAAAAGTAAAGCTTAGCATTATAATGCAAGGAGCACCAATACTGTTGCACGAGACATAACGTATATGGGGACCCAAATATCCAAAAAGCATGTAGAATAAAACCTGAATTATATCTGCATTAAGTATAATAAAAGCTTATCATTGGAAACAATTCTATAAGACTGAGGCTTTCACACCTTGGGAGGTTGTGGCAAATGTCCTAGCGTGGAATTAACCCCTGTTCGTTTGCAAAAGGTTAAAGCATTCACAGACTACAAAGTGAGAGACCAAAGGAAGTGTTTATTAAAGTTAGGGCAGAGAGAAAATGCCCATGGCAGTGTCCAAAGATGATGGCTGCCTGAGGTAGTTAAGGAGAGAAGGGTGCGGGATAGGGGTGCGGCGAGGGGGGTTGTCGCTGCAGCAGAGTCTAATAGAGACAGCTGCACCTAACTTCCGGTTAGGATTTTCCTGTATAGGAAAGGCGGGTTGGTTAGGCAGGCTTGAAGGCTGACATCGCTTCCTGAGGTCTGGTCTGTTTGCAGACAAATGTTATCTCCGGACTCGGACTTGGCTACCGGGGCCTAGGAGTTCAATGTGTCACCAGTAAAAACTGCAAGGGAGTTGTAAGTTGGATTCCAGTGCCCGGGCACCTGGGGATTAAGAAATTGCTCTTTTCAGGTTAGGATGTTGTTAACGAGGTATGGGTAGCCTTAAGAAAGGGAACAGAGTTCTTTGGTTAATCGGTGAGGGTAGAAGCAGAGAGAAAACAGACGAATATCAGAATGGATCAAACTGCAAACAACCTAGGTCTACTTACAGGTAGCTAGATAGCTAACTATGTGCTGAGTCAAACTGCAAACTAGCTAAGTCTAACTTCATAACTGATTCCCTGAATTTCCCCTTTACAGCAAACATTCAAGTAACAATTTTATTTAGCACCTAATGTGCACATGGCATTCTGCTGGGCGTGGATGCAACAGCTGTGAACCACAGTATCATCTTCAACTAATTCACATGCTAAATATATGGTTTTATTTTACAACACAGTATCCACAGTCTAGATGAAACAGGTTATTGTTAATTGAGGTAATTTTTCTTTGATATATTTAGGATTCCCCAAAAGTCAATAAATGAGTGCATAATGAGACTTCACAAAACCAAGAAGGGAAAGAAATCACCACTTGGAGGGCTTACTGTATGCCAGGCACTCCAATATTTGGTAACTTGTGTAGTCATCAAAATAATTCTAAAGTAGACATAATTCTAAGTTGAATTGTAATCAAACATGAGAATGTTAAAATAACTTCAAAATTCATAAAGCTACGCTAACAGTGGAGCAAAGATGAGATCAAACCCCAGTTCTTCATTAAAGCTCACCTTTGCACCATGCATTCCTTTCACAAGACTGTAGACAAAATACTACAAACTTCAGTGGCTTAAGCAATAGCAATTTACTAGGAGTCCAACGTCCAGGTGTCATCAGAGTTGGTTCCTTGTGAGCTGTAAAGGAGAATACCCCATACTTCTCTCTTAGCTGCTGGTGGTTTGCCAGTGATCTGGCACCCTTGGCTTGTGGCAGCCATAACGCCAGTCTTCACATGGCATGTCGCTGTGTGCAGGTCTGTCCCTTCACTTGGCATTCTCTTTATGAGATCGTAGTGGATTAGTGGCCTGTCCTACTGCACTATGACTTCATCCTAATTAATCACATCTGCAACAACCCTATTTCACAATAAGGTCACATTCTGAGGCTCTGGGGATTAGAACTTCAATATATGAATATGGAGGGACACAAGTCAATCCATAACACTGTATCCTGAAATAACTCCATTTAATTAAAAAGAAAACC
>NW_017732151.1:525663-534440 GCF_001890085.2 Hipposideros armiger
GAAATAAGGAATTTAGTAAGATTCGATTATGAGTGTGGTTTGATAGATAAATGAGGTTTGCTGGGTGTTCAATCATGTGCCCCAAACACCAAGGTATTTATTTATACTATAGGGTTCCAAGCTGGTTGACAGGTTGCTGTGTAATCATTCTCCAGTCATACTATGTGTGTGTTACATATGAGATTTTTATATGAAAGTATATATACATATACATATACATATACATATAAAATCTCATATACTCAAACTTTTTTCTAAAGGAACTCCATATTTAATACTTCATTCATCTCTGCTCCTCAGAGATGTTCTATAACTTCTTTGTAAATGGCGTAGTTCATCACTACCCCTTAACCATAATTTTTTTTCCACAGTATTTATCACCTGACATTATTTGTGTTTATTTGTTTACTGTTTCACCCACTGGACTGTAAACTCTATAAAAGCTGCAACTTTATTTTGTTTGCTGCTATGTTCCCATGACTTACGAAAGTGCCTGGTGCAGTAAGCCCCACAAAAAAAACGTTGGCTAAAGGATAAATAAATACTCCTCATGAGCATATAGACTTCTGAATGGCAGAGGTCAAGTTTTCCAGTTCCTTTTATCTACCAAATTCATCAGCTCTACGCTAGAGGAGCCCTGAGAAAAACGCTGTCAGCTGGAGGGTACATAGAATCGGCTGATCAACTACTCAGTCTCTCTCCTACTCATACCTGTGTTCACTCGGATGTGCACTGTGCTAGTGCATAGTTTCATGGAGCACAGCATCCAGTCTACACAAGGAAACTTCACCAGCACTGACTTGCTGACCCACGTACCCTGTGCCTCAGCCTCATCCATGACACTGGGACAGGTTCTGACTTCCCCACCTCATTAAGCATTAGTCTCTGTATTAGGTTCCACCTGGTACACACTTGTCATGTTTTCTCTAATTTTTCAGTAGAGTTCATTACTCTGTGTCCTGTCCAGGTGCCAAGCGAAAAGTGACAACTATTCTAATCTCAAGTGAGTGTATGTTTGGTCTTCAAATTGGTTTTAGGAATAAGTTTGGTTCAGTTCTAGGAAAGGAGTTTTCAAGATTTTGAATAAAGACACAAATTTGCTTTGTGTTCATTATCGTAACATCTAGATTACAAAGTGAGGTCATTATTTGGGGGAAAATACTTGGGAAAGTCTTCCCAAAAGTATACCAAAAACCTGTTCCAGATGATGTTAGAAAACTGTCTATTGATCGCCCGTACATGCCAATGAAAAATAAAATACTACGAGTAGTTTTCTATTGGTCTCTAAGCCACACAGTTGATATCCCTTCATTTTTTCATCAGTACCACATAACTTATATCTCAACAGGCACTTACATTCATAAAAATAACCGTGCCCAGTTACTGAGTTACCACTATGCATATTTTAAGGAAGAGGCGCTCCACTATAAGTAATTACCAGCCCAAGATCACAAAGTAAGAACTAATTGCTGTTGTTCATATTAACCATATGGAAGCCAAACACTCAAACAGCTCTGGAGTGAACTTTGCTAAAAAGCAGAACTTAAAACCAAACAACTGAATGACTCTGAATCTTGTAAATAGTCCTAAGAATGCAGGACAAACTCCTTCTGCTGTGTAATTTGAATCTGCCATTCTCCATATCTATTATATCAGGATTATATACAAAGGTTTCCTAAAGGGGACGTCATTGTCCCCAGTCTGGTGTCAACATTTTCCATAACTTGGAGTCTTCAAAGTAGAGTGTTGGAATGCAATTACTATGGAGTGCAAATACAGAACGTTTGGTCACCTGAGACTAATTCTGAGGGGGAACATGAAAGAAATGTAAGTCATCTTTGAACTTCAGTGTCTTCACATAAATGTGGACCCACTTACTTGTAAGGATAAAGTAAAAGAGTGCATGTAAAAAGCTCCTGGGGGCCAGCCGAGTGTCTCAGTTGGTTAAGAGCTTGCTCAAGAGTGCAAGCTCTGAGCAACAGGGTCACCTGTAAGATTCCCACATGCGCCAGTGAGCTGCGCCTGAGCTGAGCTGCCCTGAACTGTGCTGACAGGCAGCCAATGGTGACTGAACTTGGAGCTGAGCTAGCTGCGCTTTCCACAACTAAGACTGAAGGACAACAACTTGGCTGTTCCTCTTCCCAATTCCCCAACACTGTTCCCTGCCCCAACTCCCCAATAAAATCTTTAAAAAAAAAAAAAAGCTTCCCACACAGTAAACAACACAGGCAGATTTAAACAGAAAGGGAGCTTAAAGACAAACTGAGCTTCTCCTCACAGGATGGAGGTCATGGGGCCTGGAGTTCCAGCCCAACAGTACTAAGCACCAAGTAGCAGAGCCCAGACAGGAACTAAGGAGGTCCTCTGAGTCCCGTGGGCTTCCCACTGCACCAGATTTCTCACAGTGGTCCAGGAACCCCGGCATTTCCAACCCACCAGGGGCTTTGTGAGGTAAAAAGTAATTGCGTAATAACACTGTCCACCAATAAAGATCTGAGGCTGTAGAGCAATTTAAAAGTTTATCTGGGATATTACAGGATTCCCATGTGAGACACACAGATGTGGGTAAGCAAACCAAACTGCACTCTGGAGAGAACAAAGAAAGGCAGGGTTTGTAGAAACAAAGACCACAAGGTGTAAGTCTTTCATGCAAATGAAGGACTGCTGCTAGCCTCACAGGGCTGGCCAGTTGCAATGTGCAAATGGGATGAAAACTACAAGGAGGAGGTCAAGTCCATATTGTCCATGCAGCTGTCATTCCAGGATGTTTATGGCTCAGCCTTGAGCTGACTTTAGTAGCCCAACAGCAGCTGTGGAACCTGAGGCCCAGCTGTGCAGAGGCCCCACTGCCCTAACAGCTCTTGACTAGTCTAAGTGATACCTTAGCAATGCTTACTGCGTTTTATTTTTTCCATTATCATCATCCCATCATTGGGTGACGACCTTTCAGATTCAGAAGGCATCAGTGACCAACGCTGTTTCATATGATCATAGTCCCATGGCGGGGCACGAGTGGCCACTGGCCTGCTCCAGGTCCATCATGTCCCTCGGAGGGAGAATACCATGATTAGGCAATATCTGTTTCATTCGAGGCATGCTGTGTGACAGTCTTGAGGCCGCACAAGAGCAACAAGGAGGCCCCAGGGAAGCAGGGTCTAGACTTTATGCAGAGCTTCACATTTCCTCCAAGGCAGGCCTAATGGTGGGTTTTGGGCCTCTGAGGAGCACAGCAGCAAGAAAGATGCAGGTAAGTGGTTTGAACAGAAGTGAGAGGCACAAATTAAAACAACAATCAATAGTATAACTTGTAACCCCGAATGCAGGAGAGCTCCAGTCCTGAAGGGAGCCAGCTACAAATATCAGATTTTAACATGAAGCCATCCTGAGGTAAAGCTTGAAGTTCCCTTTAAAGATTTGGCTAATGTGAATACTGTGGACCTCTCTAATTTTACTTGAGACGTCTTGTCCCGGACAAAAGGAAGTATTAGTGATGGCACAAACCCCGCCTAGTGTTGCAAGGCAATAATCTAGGCTGTGGAGTCCTGGGGTATCAAGCTGAGGGGTCTAACGACTCTATTGATGACCGGTGGCACTAGTGTTTGGGCGGGCTGTTAAGTCAATGGTTCTGGTTTGGCAGAATGGCGTCTAACTGAGCAGAGCCAAGGCCAGCCCATGAGCCCATGATTCTAAGAAAGCAGTTGCCTGGGGGAGTGGGTTTGTCACCTCGAGGGGTAAAAAGTATAACTATTGCACTGCGTGATACAGCTGAAACTAATTCTAAAAAAATGTGTATTTCACAATAAAAAAGTTAAAAAAAAAAAAAGCAGTTGCCCTCATCTGAAAAGCCTGCCTTTTCAAGAATAGTAAAAGGGAATGTCAAATGGCCCAGAAGGCACTGTCCAGTTGGTCTCCAACTACCTAGACAATCCAAAGACCAAGGCTGATTTTCATATGTGCCGACAAAAATATAACCGGTGGGGGCGCAAAGGTGCGTGCAAGGAAGGCTCTGGTTTATGGACTCGTTAGCAGGAAGAACAGTGTGGACACCTCCTATGCGGGGCTCAGTGTGGTTCGAGCACGTTCTTAAGTCCTTCCTGGTACTTTTGAATTCTGAAGGGTGAACAGCATGGTCAGAGGCTCATGATGTGGCAGGCTCACACTCTACAGCCTAAGACACAGGGGAGGGAAGGGGCTTCTTGCAAGAGAATTAAGACCTTGAAGGGAGCGCAATGATGGTGCCAACTTGGGCCAGTGAAGCAACGTCCTCCACATGCTGACCAACAGTAGGCAATGTGCACTTGAAAAGCAAATGTTGTATTTCTTCGATTCATATGAGGACTCATTTGTTGTTAAGCTGATTGAACAGGGCTCCCTTACAATCTAATTTTTAGCTAAAAAATTAATTTTGGGCATACCATTCAGAGGTAGAAAATGTATCCGTAATATACATACATCGACATACTTAAACTTACAGATAGGCACAGAAATCTCATAGCTTTCATTTTAAAATGTTAGTTATGTTTTAGGTACAATCATACAAAACTCAAAAGAAAAACTAGATCCAAATTACATTACTGACAGATGGACTGTCTTTTATAAGCTCTACATATCCATCAAAGAATGCATCCCATTGCCGCTGAGAAGTTTGAGAGCCTCTCTTTTAATGGTGTCCTTTAAAATGGACTTATCAACAAACATAACAAAAAAGAAACAGAAAGCAAGTGTGCAAATTAAGTCAGAAAGCTCAGAATGCCAACAGAGTGGCCTCACCAGGTCTGAATTTAAAAGGGCAGGTTTCCTAGACAGGGAGATAAGAAAATGGCATCAGAAGTAGAGCCTGAGAAGAGTGTGGCTGCTGCATGTCGTGGCCGCTCGTGGATTGTGCAAGTATTCACAAGGCACAAAGGAACAGAAGTTAGAAAGTTTGAGAAACACTGGCAGACAAGTTGCAGGAGGCATAGTCTAGAGTAGACAGCTGTTCCGAGCTCCCCCTCACAGCCTGAGTTTTTAAGTTTGCCCTGCAGGGAGATGGGGGCTGGTAGTTTGTGGGGGTTTCTTATCGCAGTTAGCCGTCTGTGAGAAACTTAGCCTTATTTCCTCATAGACCTGAGATGTAATTAGGTGCCAGGCTTATCTCCTTGGTTCCCAAGCTCATTAATCACTAAGTTTGTCTTGCTGGCTCCCATCTATGATTTAGGGTATTTATTGACTGCAGGGAGTTGCCTCTATGGTCAACTTCTTCTATGATTTAAGCTGTTTTTCTGGTTGTGCTTATTGGGGATTCAGAGCCAGACCCAAATGGTTAATCTTTAAGCTTATTCTTGTTAACTCCCAAGCTCCTTCCTGTTAACTCTTGACCTGTCTTATCACTGCACCCACCTCCCCCAGAGACAAAGAGCAGGGAGGGGGGAAAGTGGCCTCAGAAGCCAGTTTTACTTTTTATTTTCCAGTTGTTAACCTCGGTTAACTTAGAGTCCTGAATACATTGGAACCCTCAAGGTACCAATTAAAATAGATATACATTCTAGTTTTATTTTAGAGCCATTGTTTCCTAATTTAGTTTTGAGAACAAGTTTATGGAGGGCAAAAATTCCCCATAATGGACAATTTACTTGTAAATCATCCCAGGTAGTAATTTACAGGACGAGGGCCTATAATTTTAGAACATCAGGTGTTCTAGATGGTGGCCACTCAGTAACCATTCCTGTAGAACATGGATTCTCGATTCTACAAAAAGAGCACTCTGACAGAGGACCAGAAGACAAGTTACTCACCAGATGGGCATGCTGAATCCTGCAGACAAAACCAGACAGGTACATTAAGTTCTGTACACAAAAACCAGCAACAGACATCATCCAAATAAACCTGAACCTCATGTAGGGCAGGAGGCTGTACCAACACAATCTGGGATGGGCAAAGAGACAACAGACCACAATGGATTCTGAGGAAGAAGCAAGTCGCTTTGGATCCCCTGTCTCTGACACCATGTTATGTCGGCCAATAAATATGAGGCTGTGAAACAATTTAAAAGTTTATTTGGGGTCTTAAAGGATTCAAATCCAAAACACATAAATTCAGGTAGCAACTCAAACTGTGCTCTGGAGAGAAAAAAAAATGAAAGGGTTTTATAAAGGCGAAGACCACAAAATGTAATTCTTTCATGCAAATGAAGAATTGGAGCTAGGTTAACAGGGATGGGTTAGTTCCAATATGCAAACGAGGGGAGAGAAAATTACAAAGAGGAAGTCTGTTAAAGAAGAAAAACCAAAGACCCAAAATGGCGTCACTCATGCTAAAAGCCCATGATACCAAACCTAGATTTAATACCTTATCTAATTGCAATTTCAACCTCTCCCAGAAACATACTCTTAACCTACTAGTTGAAATCTTCTGGTCAAGCATCAGTAAGGCCATTTGTCACATATGCCCTCCATGAATATATAATAAGTAAATGAATGCCACCTGCTCGGTTCCACCTAAGCGTCTAAGTCTCCTTAAACTGTCTCTACCTCTGTGGCAATGGGCCCTAGACAAAAACCTTCCCAGACCATGTGGTCACCAAGGATTTTTGAGCGGGCTTCGGACAAAGACATTCCTGGACTGTATGGTCATCAAGACTTCCCCGTGTAATATTTCCAAATTCCCACCTCACCCGTGGACCAGTCAGGAACTGGCACAATGGCCACATGTCCTAATAATAAATCTTAGCTGCCAACCAGGAAACCTCAGGGTATCTAACCCCAAATCCCACCTGAGTGGGGGCTCAGCCTCTGGATGTGAATCCGAGCCAGTGCCGGCATTAATAAAAGTTGCTTCCCACGCCTTGGTGTCCTGTCTCTTTGTCTGGGTTCCCCGCAACACCTCAGTCTCTCAGCTAACCCGTCCTTGGGAACGACACTGCCTTAGGACCTGTAGAACTTTTCCATTGGAGACAAACTCTTCAACGAACCCAAACAAGAAAGCTCTCATAGCCTCCAACCTAGCATATCAAGACCGCTTTTCATTCGCATTCACGCCAGCGCCAAGCGGGAGGAGCCTTCCGGGTTAGTGCGCAGGGCCCGGTGCGCAGGCGCGTCTTTACGGCCTCTGCAAACGCCCTGCGATGTCCTCCAGCGAGCCGCTGGACCCGCCCATCGTTTCTAAAGGAGCCTGGCAGGTGCTTCCACGGTCTTTCTGAGGAACACGAATGACGGAATAGGGGCACCTGCGCCCCAACGTGAAGGCCTCTCTGTGCCCGGTCCAACGAGCAGGCCTTGCACGAACCGGGCGTGGAGCCAACGCGCGATTGTGACGTCAGGTGCGGGTCGGTGCGTGATTGGCCTGCGGACATGTGGCGCGCTCTGGCACGGGCTCGGACGATTGGTCGAGCGGCGCGAGGAGGCGGGGCCTGGGTCGCGAGGTGCGGCCTCTTGAAGGCGTGTGAGGCAGAGCAGCGTCTTGCAGACAGCCGGCAGTTCAGGTACGGGGATTACTCGAGGGGCAATACCTAGGTCTTCCAGGGGTCCCCAGCGGGAGCAACGTGGAGTGCAGTTCCCCAAGGATAGAGACTGGGAGTGAGGGGTCCCTTAGGGGAGAATGAGGGAGGTGGGGCCCCCGAGGGTCCCGGGGCTCAGAGCGAGCAACCTCTGCGCTTCGGTAGGTTGGGACCAACTGCGGCCAGGGAACCGGATCCGGCCCCACCGCCTGTTTTTTATATCCTGTGAGCTAAGAATGGTTTTTCATTTTTGGTTGTTTCGGGGGGGGACCCTAAAGAAGGAAATGCTTTGGGGCATGTGAAAATGGAGTGGAATTTCAGTTTCACTGCCCGTCAAAGTTTCCTGGGAACAGTTTGTACTCGTTCCGTGGCTGCGTTAGCGCAGCGGCGGGGTGACACTGCGCGGAGAGTCCCCACCGCAGACGGTGAATTCAGTCTCGTGCGTCCGCAATGGCGTTAGTTACTGTGCTGCCCTTGAAGAGTGGTCGCAGCAGCGGCAAATCTGAGCAGGAACCCGGATAAGAAAAATTGGGTGAATCTTACTGGGGTATTGGAAAAGGTTCTTGAGTGTTTGGCACATGAATTGGAGCCTGAAAAATGGATTTCAGCAGAGATTGGTATGTGGTCCAGGAGGGAATGCCAACACAGTTGGGGTGGTGATGATTATAACATAACCCACATGTGCTATAAATAGTATTATAATATGGGTTATGACAATGCAGAAACTGTTGTTGGAAAACAGGATGAAAAGTTAGGTTGCGGATAGGACATAGATGGACACTCAAGGAAGAAAAGGGTACATACAGAGGGAGGATTGATTGTCAAATGCTGCACAGGGTGTGTCACAGGACAAGAATTTAGAGGAGAACATTGAGTCTGTCAGTTAAGAGTGGCTGGGATAGAAGGCCTGCTGATTGCCTGTAGGAGAAATGATGGCTGGGGTGGGGACAAAGAGCAGTGGGAATGCAGTGAGCAGCAAGCACAGTTCGTACCCTTTGGAATGGCTGAGTTGCTTACTGGGCTGGGAGTTGCCTTGTCACTACATTTATATGACATTCAGAGAAGTGTGGTATAATGGCCTTTCTCTTCCTAGTGTTCCAGGACAGAGCAGACATCCCGTAACTATGCCAGAAATCACCACTGACAGCCTGGATGAGCAACAGGTTAAGCTCCTGGCAGAGATGTGCATAGTTATCGATGAAAATGACAAGAAGATTGGGGCTGAGACCAAAAAGAATTGTCACCTGAATAAAAACATCGAGAAAGGATTATTGCATCGAGCTTTTAGTGTCTTCTTATTCAA
>NW_017732151.1:534548-535452 GCF_001890085.2 Hipposideros armiger
CAGCTCGACCTGGAGCTGGGCTGCCGTGAGTTGCCGGCGATGCGTAGGCTGCAGTGGGACTGGCTGGCAGTTGGCATGTGCTTTTGTGAGCTGCCGTGAGTGGCCATCCAATGGCTGGCGAGCGACTCCCTCACCTGGGAAGAGCACAGTGATAATACCAAATGGGCCAGTGAAGCAATGTCCTCCACAACTAGACTGAAGAACAAAAGGATAACAACTTGTCTGTTCCCCTTCCCCGATTCCCCAATAAAAATCTTTAAAATAAAAAAATAAAACATTCTGTTAGAAAGTAGTTTGCCTAGGCATTTCTGGGTAGCTGAGAAAAGCACGTTGGTAAAGGAGATGTGGTTTTTAATCATGTCATATTTTATCTTTGGTTCCACCTGGGTTAGTGGTGGAATAGGAGAATCTGTCTTGCTATTTTCCCTGTACTTCATGTCTTTTATTCAGCTTCTTCAGAATTATTTTGGTTTTGTAGAAGAGGGAACAGACTGATCCTAGCAGAGTGGGACTTCTCATGCCGATAGTGCTTTCTTTCTGATGAATGCACAGACAGACAGTATCACAGAGGGAAGCACATGCCTTCCAGCTTCCTCAGGAGGAGGCTCACTGAGCTGGGAACCCCCAGAAGGGAGTCTGCCGGTGTGCCCGAGCTGCTCTCCATCGCAGCCATGCTGAGACTCACTAAATAGGAGACTGGGAAAAGCAGCAATGGCAGCAAGTTACTGGTATCCGGGATCCCAAGTACAGAGTCAGGCAAATAACTGGCATCTTAAAACTAAACTAATAGTACTGCTGTTACTTTCAGGATTATTGCATCGAGCTTTTAGTGTCTTCTTATTCAACACGGAAAATAAGCTCCTGCTACAGCAGAGATCGGACGCTAAAATCACCTTTCCAGGTT
>NW_017732151.1:538457-566418 GCF_001890085.2 Hipposideros armiger
GCCAGCCCTTAAAATTTTAATACAATAGGTTAATGTGGTAGCTTAAACATAAATGCTATATATTTTAAAGTGCACTCATAACATTATTTCTAGTTAAGTTTTCTTATCTAGGAAGTTTTAGGCTGAAAGCCACGCAGGACTAGTTACCATGGCTACCAATGGCTGGTAGCTGCCATACTTGACAGTGGAGCCTGAGACCAGTGTGTGTTATAATTCCACTATCACATGACTGCACTGCCCCTTTGGCCTGGTGAGCTCCTTAGAACTCACTCATCCTATTAAAGACAACAGGCGTTAAAAACAAGCCCTGGAAGGGCCAGAGGTAGTTTTGCGGTTTATTGTCCCCAAACTTGCATTACCCAGAGGACAACAGCAACAGAAGATGCTGTAGGAGGCACTACTAGTCCCTCAGTTGGCCCTAGCAGGTGGGTCAGGCGCAGATGAGGACAGCCAGGAAGCTGTGGGTGCAGTCACTCAGGTGGAAGCTGTCCCATCGGCTCCCTGGGGGACGCCTGCCCTCCCCAGGATGGGGGGCCCACCTTCCTATATTTTTGGGTATGTCCACACCTACCTGTGGGTACCCTGAACCCCTACCAGATGGGGTGTTTAGTATTGATACACCTCTCCTTGAACTTGGAGCCCTGAACCTGTGCTTGTCACATTTTAGTGAACTTCAGTGTAATTTGTGCACACTTCGGTATCCTGACAAGTTTCCACGTTATAATTTCTCACACATCCATCACCTATGTGCTTTAGACTCCCACATTTAACTCCATGGGATTCCATTGTGTACTGGTGACAACTGTGTAAACAGGTCACCCACACGTGGGCCACAAGCCTGGCAACCCTTCCCGGCCACCCCTGTTCCTGGTTCCCCTTTTCCCTTCACTCAGGCTAAACCCTGGAGTCACTCAATTTCCTGCCCTCCCACACCATGTATCCAGTGAGGAAATCCTTTGAATAAGCTCACCTTTCCTGCTACTATGTCCTGGTCATCCTGGCACTGCCCCTCCCTGGGTGGCCTGCTGCCACACTTGCCTCAATGTCTGCCCGCGACCCAGCCAGCAGTTGGACCTGCTCTGCTCAGAATGCACAGGACAGACACAGTGTCTGGAGCACCCGGACACCACAGGAGCTGCCCCGCTGACTGCACCCCTTCACTGCCCTGTGCAGCCCCTTGAGAACACCAGCCTGCTCCCACCTACGTCTTCTGCTCCTTCCCATTAAATTCCTAGAAATTTCTGTTTCCAGAGACCTCCATGACACTCCCCATTTTTTCGAGACTGCTCCGTACAGACCTGTTTGACTCATTTCTCCCACACTTCACCCTCCTTTCCTGTTGTTTTCCTACCACCTAACACCTAATACAGCACAGAATTTATTACCTGTCTGTCCCACCTGGTGTGAGTTCTGTGAGGGTGGGGATTTATTTCCTCCAAATTTTCATTTTGAAAAATTTCAAACCTACAGAAACATTACAAGCACAGTACAGTGCGCAGCCAGTTATGTATCCTTGACATAGGTTTACCGACTGAACAGGTTGGCACACAAACGCTGAAATAAATCTAGGACACCTAATGACCTTTCACCCTCTGCTTCAGCGCATATTTCCTAAGATGGCGCGCCACACAGCCACCAATGAGCACAAAAGGACATCTGACACATACTTTCATTGAAAATAGCTCATAGTTCAACTTCCCCTTTCTCAATACTGACTTTTATAAGCTCTGCCTCCCTCTCCCCCAGGCCTCAGTCAAGTGTCACATTACTCATGGCTCATCACCTACAAGTCCCCTGCCCTTTTGTCCTTCATGACTAAGATCCCACATCAATTATTTTACAAGATGCTCCCTATTTTAGTTTCCCATGATGAGATTCACATGAAGCACTTTTAGACAGAACATTTCAGAAGTAATATTGTGTCCTCAGGCCATCACACGTGGGGACATGTAACTTATTGGTGATATTGAGTTAGCTTCCTCAGGATTTCTCGATCATGTTTTCATTCGCATGGTCATCTGTTATCTTTTTTGGAGGACTATTCAAGTCTCTTGCCCTTTTTTTTTTAAATTGGGGAATTGGGGGAGGAGAACAGCGTTGGGGAATCGGGGAAGGGAAATAGACAAGTTGCTCTGTCCTTTTGTTCTTCAGTCTAGTTGTGAGGACGTCACTTCACTGGCCCATGTTGGTATTATCATTGCACTCTTCCTGGGTGAGGCAGATTGGTCGCCGGCCACTGGACGGCTGCTCACGGCGGCTCTTGGCAGCTCACCCTGGCTGCAGGCTGCTCACGCTGGCTGCCAGCCACACACGGTAGCTCATGGCAGCCCACTGCCACAGGTGCTGCAGCCTACGCCATCGCTGGCGACTCATGGAAGCCCAGCTCCAGGTTGAGCTGTTGTTCACCATCTTATCTGTAGAGGGCGCAGCGTCGCTGGCCCTCACATGGGATCCGAACTGGGGCCCTGCTGCTCAGAGCTGGCATTCCAAGCCAACTCTTAACGTGCCACTCAGCTGTCTTGCCCATTTTTTAATAAGTATTTTTTGTTTTATAATTCAGTTGTAGGAGTTCCTTATATATTGTGGCCATTAATCTAATTGATATATATTATTTGCATATATTTTCTCCCTTTCTGTAAGTTGTCTTTTTACTGTTATTTCCTTTGATGTGTAGAAATTTGTTTGATTGTAGTCCCATTTATCTCCTTTTGTTGTCTGCACTTTCCAGCTCCAGAATTTTTTGGTACCTTCTATTATTTCTATTTTGTTCATACATTGTTTTTCCTGTGTCCACATCTTCCTTTAGCTTTTTGAGCATCTTTAAAACAACTGTTTTAAAGTCTTTGTCGAGTTAAGTCCACCATCTGGTCTTCCTTGGGGACCATCTGGTTATTTTTTCCTTTAATGGGCCACACTTTCCTATTTATTTGTATACCTTGTTTTTGTTTTGTTTTTTTAAACTGGCCATTTGAATTGTATAATGTGGTAATTTTGTAAATCAGCTTCTCCCCCTTCAGCAGGGTAGCTCAATTTTTTTTTTTTTTTTGGATTGTTGTATGGTATCTCTGTACCAGCCCGAGGTACAAATGTTCTTTTCTGTCCTGGGCGTGAGCGCTTTCTAAACTCCCCTGAATACAAACTTGTTCTTTAAAGTCTGGCACCCAAAAGGGTTAGGTGAAAAAAGAAAAATGCAAGGGGGAAAATTCCGATACAGCATAAGGGAACTGCAAGAATGGGGGTCCACATCTGCTATCAGGAGCAGCAATCAGCAACGAAAACAGATGCCCATATTTGGAGGAGAGGTCCTTGGCTGCCCACCCACAAGTGGCTCCAACAACCAGGCTGGGGGATGGGGACGCAGGGTGGGGAGGGTTGGTGGGGAGGGGGGGTTAGGTAAGTATTAAGCAGCAAGGGCTAAAACAGACCAAAGCTGTCTTACTGGCCAAGCCCTTCCCTGGAAGCGGCATGCCTTCAGAGGCTCCAGTTCTGACAGTTCCACCAGGTCCTGACGCTGCCACTGTCCTCAAGGAGGTGAGTTCCTGGTGCTTCCCAGTCCGCCATCTTCCCCAAAGTTCGAGTGACACACATGTCACAATGATTTCTATTTAAAACAACTGAAAACAGACTCCCACATCCCCGGAGGTGCTTTTGTGGTAGGGCTGGGGTGTTTGTGTTACTGAGCACGTGATTTTCAGAAATGGACTACCGGAGCAGGAGAGGCCCACATTTAATTGCTATAGTGCCTTACGTCACGTTTTATTCCACATAAAAGTAGTTTTGCTTTTAAAACAAAATAATTTTCTCTTCTTTCCCCACTTTTTACATTTGGCCAAACTGACAGTGATTGTAACTAAACCAAAAAAATAAAAAAGGAAGAAGAATCAAAATGACTTTGCTTTAGAAATTTATTTTGGATAATGGTTAAAGACATCACAATGGTACATTGTGCAAAGACTAGAAAATAATTTAGTGCTGGTGTCCTCGCATAAGCCCGCATTCATGCCTGTGTCTGCAGGGCAGGACTAGCAGCCTTCTGCACATGTCCACAAGTGGAGTTGTTTTCTTTGCAAAAACAGACCATTCACATACAGTAAAGCAAACCAAGTTCCCTCTTACTGAAGACAGTAAGATTTTTCTCCATCAAAAACAAGTCACATCAACGATTCTCTCCAGCTCTAAAAATCTGATATAACCAAAATTGCACTAAATGCAGAAACCACAGTCTGCTCAAAATACCTATAACATTCTGCAGAGACAAATCTCTCTCACACTGGCACAGTTGAGGGTTAACCATACTTTTCAGGAGAAGAACAGGTTTTAGTTACTTCCCTGTTATGCCCCATTTATAGCTCCTGACTCCAATTTCGTGAAATACCATACGAAGCCAGAAGACGACAGTCTTGCCAAAGTGTTCAGCTGCAAAGGACACTACCTCCTGTCCTTTTTTCCAGCTTTCCTCTTCCCAGAAAGCAGGTGCTTCGGCTTCATGTCAAACACGTGCCTGTCTGCCTCCCCCTTCCTGCCCAGACGGTTCATCTTCTTCTGTGCGCTCTTCATCATGGTCTTGGCTTTCTTCACCATCTGCAACGGAGGAGAAAACACAAAACACGCTAGCTCCCCAAACCAAGCTTGCATGTGCATCTCCATGACCTGTTCAGTCTACCAGCCCAGGTCTGCTTGGTGAAGAACCCTGGTAAGGGCCAGTCACCACTGTTTTCCTCGGGCCCTCCAGTGTCTGCAGGAACTCGACTGGTCTGCATGTGCGAAGGCAGCAGGAAAGCTACACCGGACAAGGTGCGTGCCTAGAAGGACCAGGCATACTGCCGGGAAGGTGAGAGTGTTTTTGTTCTAACTGCCTCTTGGACAAAAAAGAAACTCACATTCAGGCCCATGAAACTGTCCTGCTCACTTATGACTAACATGTCGTGATGCCAACATGAAAGCCCTTATTTTCCATGAAGTACACTGCTTGCTACTTTATATAGACTTTATCCTTAACTGAATTTTCAAAATGTTGAAACTAACAATTTTTGTGTTTAATGAAAAAACCCCAGTAAACCCAAAGTGTCTTTCGGATAAAACTGGACAAAAAGGGTCTCTGGGCTGGTTCCCAGCATGGCTCAGTGTGGGTGAGGGCCCCCTGCCCAGCACTCCCCTCAACGGCTGGGACCCTGAGTGACACCATGCTTCTGTCTGCCCCCAGGCAATGTGCACCAGGCAGAGGTGCAGGGACACCCAATGAAGCGTGGCCCAAGCGCAGCTATCAAGGTGCAGACACAGTGGACCCCGACCTGCAGGCTCCAAATGACAGCTGTTGGGTTTGCCCTGAGCCACCATGAAACCAAAAGCAGAGCCACCAACTGCACACCACAGGGACTAACCTTGATGTCCCGAAGTCCAGAGGTATCCCGTGGAGTTCGAGAGCAACTGCGGCTCCGGGCGACAGACGTGGGTGGGACTGAGTCTTCCCGCTTCCTCTTCCTAGTGACACTCCGAGACCTTCTGTCCTGGACTGCATAATGGGCCTGAAAAGCACAAAAGACACACTCCAGGATACCGGCCTGGCTTCCAGGCTTGGTGACAAACCTGGCACATTAAGTAAACAGGACGATAGAGTGACAGCTAAGGAAAGGCCTTCCCACAGGGAGGGCTCTCATTAAGGACAATGGTGTGTGCAAGGTCTATCTAAGTCCTTCTCGAACAGGAACACAAAACCTGAGTGTGGCTGCAGCACCGTGCACCGACAGACAATGTGGCCCCTTGGGCCCAACGCTCGATATTCCCTGGGAGGGACCAAGGGGCTGCATTTCCAAGCAGGCTGCCCAGCCTGGGAGGCGCCCCACGGGAACACTGCAAGCTCTCGTTTCGTTTTTCACCAGCGCTGTGACCCACAGGGTTCTGAGACCCAATTTCTCAGCACAAGTGCACCCAGCTGCGACCCTGTCTGCGCACTCACATTGTCATTACCCTCCACGTCCACACCCAGACTGAGCATCTCCTTTTCCAGGGCCTTCCGCTGAACCTGAGGGGAAAACGACAGATGCTTCAGGCAAAGATAGTCTTACAAGACATCAAAAAAAATTAAGGAAATCGTGCCTTCACGATGGTCTGTGACACTCTTCCTTTAGAAAGTCTTTTACTTGACTTATTAAACCCATGAAAACTAGCATTTCCGGGCACTTGCCACGTGTGGCATGGCGCACACTTCACCCTTATCCCTGCACGACTCCATAGGGGGTCCCTGTGTGCAGACGAGGCCACCAAGCTTGAGGTCCGGTGACGCGCCTAGAGGCACACCGGAGGCCAGCATCCCAGCAGGCCTCCAGAGCACCACTGGGGGACACAGAGATGTCTGCGTCTGTCAAGAACCACTCACCATCACGTGCACTGTCAAGCACATGGATGCCACGAGGGCTCTGCACTGTCGTCCTGCTCCTTCCCATGCTGCCCTCTGACCATCCTGCATGTCTTCCTGCTCCTTTGGGGAGCTGGCCCCACCCCCTTTCTGCCACTCCCAAGGGTGGTTGGGGGACAAGACAGGACCTAGCCTCACCCGCTGCCCTGACCAGAGCATGAGGAGACAAAGATGCCTCCAGAGGGGGAGCTGAGCTGGGAGAACCGTGAGCTCACCAACCCACTCGAACCTAGAGTGTGCTGTTCCCTTCCTCACAGGTCCCAGGAGCCAGTAAACTGCCTTCGGGTTTGTTAGATTGGGTCAGGTTTGTGGAAATGGCAAAGGTGTATCTGACTAATAAAATAAAGAGCAAGACCATGTGAACTGATGATCTTTACATCTGCAAGCCATAAATTATGATCTTAATTTGTAAGATAGTCACGTGGCTGACTCCAGTAGTGAACTTTGATGATTGCGAACAAAGGGCACTATCAGAATAGGAAAGATCAAGACTAAACCAACCTTAAAGTCAGCACATACCAACAACACCGCGCATGCAGCATCACGGCCACACAGGAAAGTGCTGTGTTCGGCACTGACTCACAGAGCCCCGCATGCAAACAAGTGGGTCCCACCACAGAAGACGCACAAACTTACCTTCTTGGCAGTTCGTGGCATTCTCGGTCCGTGTGTGTCCTTCTCTTTCGATTGCAGAATTTTCAACTTCTTTTTTTCTCTAATTTCTTTTGCAAGCTCTCGGATTGCCACCATTTCTTCATCGTCGCTTTCAGAGTCACTGTCATACTCTCCAGCAGCTGTTCTTAGCTCTTCTTCTTTTTCTAGCTCTTCCAGTTTCTTTAAAAAGAATCAGAATGAAACACAACCAACAATGGAAACCTCATAAGCATAGGAACCTTTATATGGGAACCAGGTTCCCCTAAGCCTTCCAGGACCATGGATGCAGGGTCCAACCTCATGTGGGCCTCGTCCATGTGCCATAGCTGACCTCCCAGCAAAGATTCAGGAAGAAAAGTGAAATGTGCACACACGCCGAGCTGAGAGCAAATCGCTAACTGCTCTGTGCCATGTCTGCTTCTCCTTAAAAACCAGTGAGTGCCCATAGCAAGGCTCCAATGTGCAGACAGCACCTCCTTCACCCATGGTCCCAGAACAGCTGAAAACACCAACCTGCACTGGTCTGTGCAATTACAATAAAAAGATACGTGCGTGTATGTCACAACCCAGCAAATAAACCGGCAGGAATCCAGCAGTCACACATGCCCATGTCACTACTTCTGTATGGTGATGGTGGGGGGAGCCTGGAAAAGGCATGGCCAGGCCACGCACAGGCCACCCTGATCCCACACAGGCGACACTGGGCGCCACGCAGCAGGAGATGAAAGCAGGAGGCACAGTGAGGAGTTTAAAGGATGGTGACATGACTTCTCACGTGTGGGAGTGTGGACAACAGGGTGCAAACAGGGGGCAAGACACGGAAAAGCTGTCTAAGTAAAGCAAAGCAGTGAGGATGCAAATCAGACAGCAGAGCACGAGGAATGTTCCAGGAGGGAAACACAGGAACGGAGTGAGGGAGACTTGCAGTGAGGTTCATCCCCAGATATTGAAGACTCAATGTAGAAATTAAGGGCACCATGGGGAACTGACGAGAGAAACATGAGGACATGTAGATGGCAAATATTTTATAAAGCGTCATTTTCAAAAAGCTTGGCTGAGGAAAGACAGGGTAGCAACTGAAGGAAGACAGGGGATTTTGTTGTTTAAAGAAGAGAAATTGCAGGCACTCATGCTAAGAAAAAGCAAACGGGGAGGAGACTGAAACAGGAGGACAACACGGTGACACAGCAAAATTCGAAGAGAACGAATCAGGCCTGAGAACTAGCAGCACCAGGCCCAAGGCCCCGCATCCCTGAGAGCATCACAGGGAAGGAGCAGGAGTCTGTGCAGAAGGGACACGGCCTGTGCGGGGAGAGGGTCAACGGCCTGCACCCGGGGAGCCCAGCCGGCAGGTCTGGGGCTTCGGCACCCCCAGCAGGGTCAGCTGTCGGTGACTGGGGATGGAGAGGCTCAGGGGGTGCAGAAGGAACCTGGGCAACAGATACCAGGGACTGAAAGTTGTGCTTATATTCTCTACTGCTTGTATTAAAAAGGAACAAAATCACATAGTTTAATAAGTACACACACCTGCATGATGTCAGGATCAATGTAATCAGCTACATTATGGCCTTCCCAGATCTCGGGTATCTTATCATATTTTTCAGATGAATTCATTATGTCCCAGTATTCTAAAGTAAAAAAAAATTTTTTTTAAATTACATTTATAATACTGTCTAATATTTTCAAGTATCATATGCCCCAAATGAGTTATAGCTTACACAAGTCATGTCATTCTGTAGAGAATAGAGCGTTTGTAATCGACTCTATGTAAGCAAAGCCACACGGTAATGAAAAGATCACTCCAACGTTCATGAAGGTCTATCAGTACCCCAGGACAAAGTGAACCCAGAAGAACAAAAACAAAAAACAAGATATGCTCGAAGGAAAAAGGCATGAATAACATTAACAGCAATATCAAAGCTGGTTCAACGTTTCCATGCTATGAAAGCTACAAAGAGAACCCCTCCCCTGAAACGACAGACCATCACCAGGAAGGAACCTCAGAGCCCTGCCAACATGCAGCCTCTCATCTTTAAGAAAGGAGCAAAACATGCTCATTCAAGTCCTTCCACTTTTCTGAAACACTACACACAATTGGTATTTTAAAGTTAGCATTATGTGCCAGTCCTTACTCTGAAGATCCAAAGTGTAATCGTCTCCCAGTTCCAGCTCAATATCTCGTTCCTGTAATAAAAGCAAATGACTACGGTGAGCTCCACTTGACCTTGTGGGGCCAGAAATGTCGAGCCACTCCTGCCCTGAGCAATAGTCCCTTCCCCTACCCAAAGGCAAGCGGTCCCACACCACATCCGTTTGGAGAGCTGTTCTGACCACCAAGAGGGCCACACTGCGAGCGCAGGTAACTTGTCAGGTTCCTCGGCCATGTCCAGGGCACAGTGGCATGGGCAGAGGGCACCAGGCAGCAGGCGCTAAGTCCCCAACCCTCGTACCCCTCCACAAGTAAACCCACCCTTTTTCTCTGCGGCTCCCCAGTGTCCATCCTCTTTCTGCGTGCCACCACTCCTTCTGGGATGAAAGGGGGCCTCTCCTGAGAAGACATTGTGCACATGTTTATGTAAAATGCCTTGCAGAATGAGAAAGAAACAAAAATGAAAAACTGGAAGTTTTCCACTAGCAAAGGAAATATAACACCATACTCAGGCCAATTAAGAACAAACAGGTGACTCAGGGGAAGGGGAGGACACAGCGCCAGTTTGGGCAAGAAAGTTAGGATGACTCTGCGAGCCGACGTCAAGTTCACTTGGAAAAAGTGGCTGTAAGACTATCAAGAACAATGATGAACAAAGAAAGTCATACAGGATAAATAAAGATCAACGAACAAGAGGAATTCAGATTAAACGTGAGATAAATAAGTAGTCAGCCGAAAAACAAAGCTGGATAGCGATCTCCATCTGCTTCCTAAGAACACAATAAATTCAAAGCTGGTAAAATTTTAAAAATGAAAGCATCAAAGCATAGCAGAACTACTTCAAGAATGGACGGAAGGCATTTCTATGTATGACACAAAATCCAGCGGCCACAGAGAAACTATTAACATATGCTAATAGCTTAAAATGTGTACTTTGAGGTTAACAAAACAAAACAAAAACAAACCCAAATCAAAAGGCAACAGCAAAAAATAAAAATGTTTTATAGAACATACAAGAGTGACTTCCTTACTATAGAAATTACAAGGCAATGAGTCAAGGATAGAAGAGCGGGAGAACTGGGGAGCCAACAGCACACTGAGAATGCTCAGCTGCCTGATCGTTAAGTGCATCACAGCAGGACGCCTTCTGACACGCCTCTCAGGTGGACAGCGTCCTAATCCCATACCTGTTCACACGACGAAGTGACCAGCACCGTTGAATCGACCACCTTGAACCACCTTCAATAGACTAGACAGACACACCCACAGTGCAGGCAGCTGTCAGTGCAGCACACCTGGTGAGGCACTCTGGGAGGACAGTGACACCTTCGGTGCCATACCCTGAAATTTACAGATATGCTTGCAAACAAAAACAAAGAGCTGTGCATAAAGAGGTGCGCTTTAGCACTGTTCCAAATAGCAAGAAAATGAAGTATTTGAAAGAACTAATATATTTCTGCATTTA
Organism: Hipposideros armiger; assembly: GCF_001890085.2. NCBI lineage: Eukaryota > Metazoa > Chordata > Mammalia > Chiroptera > Hipposideridae > Hipposideros > Hipposideros armiger. Next base: position 549,141 of record NW_017732151.1, read on the forward strand.
AAATTTTTTCAAAGTACACTTCGATACCAACAGTATTTCTGGAAAATTGCCGACAGGTAACAGCAGCTGCCTCTGGCGCGGTGAGCAAGTTGTAACTGGGTTCCTCACCCTCGCCAAGCACCTTTTTGACACACACGGCATATTTTAGTCTGAGTGAGAAACTCAAGCCTGCTCTGCCCAAGAAATCCATGTGCACGTGTGTGTCACTGAGCCTGTGGCCACTGGGTGAAGGCACGCAGCATGTCCACTGTGTCAACAATGCCATAGGCCTGCCGCTAAGGCTCCTGGAGCGGCCACCTTACCTTATCATCTCTCTTGTTTGGCACAGCCAAATGCAATCTGTTCAGCACTTCATTCACTTTGTTTCCCTTCATTTTGGCTTCAACTCGATGAGCCAAAAGCCTGTCACAAGCCTAAGGAAGTGTGGAAACAAGACATGGAGTCACAGGCATCCTGCAGCAGCCCCGGTCACCTTCCCACAAGAACCAGGACCCAGAGACTAAATTCCAAAGCTTTGGAACTGGCTACCCACTTTTGCTCAGTAGTGACATCTGGTGGCTAAAAGTCCCCAGGACCACCCAAAGTCCAGTAACTCTGGGGGGGCTGACCCCACCCTCTAGGAGGCAGGCAGTGACTTTCTTCTCCCTTTCCAAGACAGGCCCCACCAACTGGAGGCAGAGCCCCGAGACAGCATAGCCACAGAGCTGGCCTGAGAGCCCCCACATCCCTTTCTGGGCCCTTCTCCCACCACCGGTGACCCCGTGCTCACCAGACAGTCCTCCCTGACCCAATTCACATGATAAACCACCTCAGGACTCACTAGAGCAACTGAGCCTGAGCAAAACCAATGGTATCAGAGGTGCCCTTTCTTTTTATTTCAGGTAAAAAGAACAACAAAGTAAGAATATCAGAATCGTGTGGAATCTAACAGGAAATGCCTCAAGCTGTTCCCACCATTACTCCTCTTTTCCTTCCACTTCTGAATGTGTTCCACGAAAAACTTCTCAGGACAGCTCCCCTGGAGACACTGGCAGGTAAGAGAAGCAGCAGGCCACAGGCACAGTTAAACTACCTGTGCCGGAGGGTGTGAGTATCCTGCAAAGCCCCACGTTCCACGAGGGCTCAGCAGGGACGCCTGCGTGCCTCCTGCCTAAGCCACTGCCACGTTCGGTGCTAGCAACACCTGCCAAGAAACCTTCCCCATGACTGACTGCTCTAAACAAGAGGACGGTAAAGGGATCGACACCTGCCTGTGAGGAAGCACTGACCTCTGTTTTCACTTTAATAACCCCTTCCTCCGTCAGGGTGCTGGTCTCCACCACAGGAAATCCTTCGGCCTGCAAATCCATAAATATTTTCTGGGAATACAAAGGAAAAATTAGACGTGTTATTTCCTAGTCCCCACGAACAATTACTGTTTCTCAAGTGGGTGTTGTAGTTTGTTTCTTAGCTCTTTTGAAGGGTGTATCCCAAAAACATTTACTTATTTTTCCCTGTGTTCTTCTGTGATTTTTTTTAAAGAATGTTTTCAAAGCTCTTTTTAAAATAAAATATCTGGCCTCCATAGCCTAAGAGAACTTCTTGAAAAACAACATTAAAATGGTTACCAATCTAGCTCCTTATAAAACACTAGACTCTGAGAGAAGGGACCTCGCTTGTGCCCCTTCCCCAACTGCAGACATGACCACATTCAGACTCAGGTGATCGTCTGGCTGCATCCCCACTACAGGGTCCACCCAACTGCTCAGACGCCCGCCTCCCCTGGAAAGAGCAGAGGTTGTGGAAAACAGCGAGGTCAGACAGCCAGCCCCACCATGTCGCTTGCATCCCAGTGTAGAGGCTGCCCTATCTCCAGTGTGACCCACCGCGGGGGGCTTAAGCCCAGCCTGGCCCACCCCCAAATCTGATTCCACAGGCCGTGCATTTAGGACACATCACCTCAGGAAAGTGATGCTGACACTGCTGGTCAGAGCCACACCTGAGCACCACTGTACCGGCCAAAGCTCCGCACAGCACGTGTCCTGACAGACGCTACTGAAGAGGGCTGCAGGGTCAAACCAGTTGGAAACCTGGGCTGACATCCCTGCCTCTTGAAAACTGCAGCAGATACGGCTGATGGCGGTCCTGGAAAGTGTCAGATGCTTGCTTTTCTCCATTCCCTCAGTCCCCAAACTCACTTCCCCAGACTCCGAGCAGCAAACGTAGGCAACAACCATGAAACACCCGCCATCCATCAGGAAACTGATGCTGCGAGGTGCTGCCTTATGCACTGACCGCCAGGGCCTGCGCTGCGCCTCCCTTAAGGCCCTGGGTAGGGCAGTCCCTTTCCACGCACACATGTCCTCCAGAGACTGCACGTGCCACCCAGTCACACGCACAGACACCTTCACAGCCTCTACAACACTGTAGCTATCGTGAAATTTCAGGTTTACTTTGCCCCTAAAAGTCTTTACAACGTCATGTCAACTAAACATGAGACACTACGTCAACCACAAAACAGAAATGCGGACTAGCAGTGCTACCATTCCCTCCAAACTCGGGTCGGCTGAGATGAGACTGAGTTGTAAGAAATACTCACAGCACCAGGGCGACCTACCTGATCGTCCTCAGGAAGCTCAGCTATCCTCTTCACGTCGCACTTGTTTGCTACAATTATGAGGGGCTAGAGCAAAAGGAAGCACGGTGAGTCACCAGCACCTTCACACTGCGCCCACCAGCCCCGGAGTTGCTCACCACTCACCTTGTTGACGAACAGAGGCCGGATGCTCTGGAACAGCTGTAGCTGGGCCTGCAGCCCGTGCCCACACTGCTCAGACAGGTCCATGACGTACAGCACCGCGGCTCGAAGGTGGGCCAGGGCCGTGATGGCCTGCATTTCGATGGTGTTCCGATCCTCCAGAGGCTGATCCAAAATCCCTGGGGTGTCTACAACCTAACGGTCAGACTCATCACACAAAAGCACACATGCTTACACCCCTGCCGCCCAGCACACCCAAGGTCACTCACCCATGGCAGCCTGACAACACTAGCTAATGAAACGCAGGTGTCCCAGCTGATCGTGGTAAGAAAACCAAGCACTGAGGGACAAGTGGAGAGCCTGCAAAGCTCATCAAAAAACTAGCAACGACCTTGAGAAAATGCCCCTCTGCTCTCAGTGACATCATAAAACAGGACAACTGGAATTGGCAAACACACCCACATGGAGGAACTACCTCATCATTTATAAATTCAACTGTGGAAACAGACTGCCTCATGCTTTTAAATAGATAGTAAATGCCACTTCTAACAGCAGGGTAAAAAACAGTGACAAGGGGACTTTCACTGCACCAACGGCAGCGCTGTCGACACCATGCAAAACCCTTCCTGGTAGCTGGCTGCTCCCCTGAACCCCATCAAAGGAATGCAACCCCCAAGCTCAGAGTTCTCTTCATGGGGTGTTGCTGGCAACCCCAAGGATCACTTCCCACTGCCTCAGTCTCCCCTCTGACTGACGGCACAGAGAGACGGACACTCCAGGAATGAAAAGAACACCCACTAACAACCACCGGGACAGCTGTTCTACGTCTAGAGCAGAGCTCTCACCTGCCAGCGCAGATACTTGTAGTCCATGTGGCCGACAAACAAAGACTTGGTTGTAAACGCGTAAGGCTGCACATCCACATCTGCTCTCGTCACCTGAAACCAAACGACCAGGACAGTCACAGGCATGGCACACTGTGCAATGTACGCATGGCACTGCCGTGCTAGCGAGACTGACTGTTTTGGTAGGAGAAGACAAAAACAAGAGGCCTCCTTGGCTACACTGCTGAGGACAGGAGCTCCCGTGCTCTGACAGAGGGAGGGCAGGCTCCATGTCTTCACACCAGGCTGCAGGGAAACGTCTGGATTAGGTATAAGGGAGCCAAGGGAGGACATTAGCTGGAGAACATGCATCCACCCCAGCTCAGAACTTTTCTTGATGACAGAAATGTTGTATATGTCCTGTCCATTTGGGGCCTGCTGGCCACATGCTTCCCATGAACTCTTGAAATGTGGTCAGTGCAACTAAGGAAGTCACTTTTTTTACTGTTTAATTTTAATTAAGTGACACTGGCTCACAAGTGTTGGCAACCTCAGCTAGGACACCATAGAGCTGCAGCTTGTCACTACATCAGCATAGCTGTGGACAAAATAAAAACCTACAAATCTGCTTAAATAGAAGTGTTCTCGGTGGCAAGTAGCCACACAAACGTAATAATTGTTTCTGGGCACCTGAGTTGTTGCTGGTTTGAACTGACACTGAAAGCTGTTTGTACTCTGCTCAGGTCCCTGGAAGTCAGCTAAACTGTCCTGAAGCACCTAGTTCCTTAAATAGTGCCCTTGAGTCCCAATTAATAAACTCACTCAAATAAAGAGTGACTCAGCACTTCCCACTACATGGACTATATAGTTTATGTGAAAGCTGAGACAGCATGTGTTAACAAAAATGTCCTTAAATCCCTTAGAAATTTGTAGGACACACACAAGAATGAAATTTTAAAAACGGTTATTGTAACAGCAACAGTTCCAGGTTAGACAAGTTCGATCTTCCCTTGGAGAGCAGTGTTTTAAGCCTAGGGCAGCAGCAACTGAAGGCCTAGCTGATGAGCCTTCTCCATCCCAGGCCGTCAGTACATGGCAGTGCTTTGGCCTTAGGTCCTCAGCCACCTGCATCTTCATCAGAGACAGACCAACCTTATTGATGAAGCTGGACTTGCCGACATTCGGGTACCCACACAAGAGCAGGGTCCTCGTGTTCGGGTCAATCGTTGGCAGACGGGACAGATGCTGACGCACTGTGAGAAGATTAAATAAATTAAATGTGCTTAATTTCACAAGACAAATCAAGAAACTCAAAGATGAAGATCTACCTGACTGAGTCACACTCCAAGCCAGTGGTCATATTAATGTCACTCCCACCTTTATAATATAAGTGACGGAGAAAAGCTGGATAAACGAAAAAGCATCAGTTGCAGAGGCACCAGGGCCTAGAGGACAGGACCCCCCCAAATCAGGCTGCAAGACAGGAGTCCTTGGCCCAGCAGCCGGGAGTTCCTGCCCAACAGGTCCAAGGCTGGGCCACACACGCATGTCTAAGAAGTGCCCAGGCGACTCTAAGTGCCATGCCATTTGGAAAAGTGCTTTCAGAGCCAGTGAGCAAGCGTGCCATCACTTCCTGGCTAGACAGGTGTGTTTCCATGTAATGACTGCTCCCCAGGGGCCTCATGTGCAGTGCACACAGCGCCAGTGGCCCTGCCGGGTTACCCTGCAGGAAAGAAGCACTGTCGCAGCTGCCAAGTATTGCAATCTTGCTGCAAATTATTTGCAAGATGCCAGGCGAGGGAGAACAAAACCAAATGAGTTAAAAACATTTGTAGTGCAAAATATATGCATGTAAAAAGGCAAAGGAGTGCTTCGATAAAAACCCTACCAGGTTAATTCAGGTACTGTCCTATTAAATACAACTGCTAGGCAACAAAACTGTTGGGTAAATACAACTGTCAGGTAGCTGTTTGATGCCATCACATGTTACAAAGAAAGCATTTAAAAAAAACAAAGTCAACAATCGATAAAGCCATGGGTCATTTTATATATACATACATTTTTTTTTGCCTGTGATTTATGATGTACATGCCTTACACATTAAACGTGAGAAACATAAATTTTCTTAAGAGTGCTATTAATCTGTAAGTATTTTAAGTGCCAGCTGCTTTTTAAATAACTGGCCTGTTAGAACTTCTCATAGGCTAGGCTAGGAATAATTTGATCCTGTCATGTCTAAAATAAAACAAAAACATTTCAAAACCAAGTTCTTGACAGAACCACGCACTCTAGCAGCACATCAGGACCGCTCTGCGCAGCACGCACCTTGTTCCAAGTACTCCAGACTCTGCTTCTGTCTCCTGATGATGGTGCACATGCGGCCAAGGGCGGCTCGCTTCAGCTGCTTGCAGCGGTACAGGGAGTCCCCGTATTTCATGAGCCGCACATAATCCTTGGCGACACTTGAAAAAGTGAAAAGAAATATGTAAGAGTCTTTCACTTTTGACAGTAACTGTAAAGGTACCATATTAGGAAAACGCCTTACTTGTCCACTAAGTTTTTGGCGATATTGATCTGTCCTAGAGCCAACTTGTAATGATCCTTGTCGTAGAGGACATTCATCAAATCGGCATAGAAAGGATGGATGTCCTGTAACAAGGAGTGAGGCGGTCAGCTTGGCACAGCAATTTCCCACCCCACGAAGAGGAATTTCCTAGGGAAATACATCACGCCTTTCCCTCTCCCTGACCCCAGCATCTCCCAGCCCAGTCCTCTCCTGGCTAATGTCCGGTTCTCTGAGAACACGAGCAGGCACAGGGAAGCAGGCCCAGCAGTCACTTCCGCTCGCCCACACCCGCCCCTAGAATGCTTTCATCCCCGCTCCCAAGTGGTACAGTTGTCCTTGGATCCAGCCAAGGCCACGTCTCTGTCTGTGCACTGGACCCCACTGCCTTATGACTAAGAACTGAACTCCACAGTCTTCCCTTTTCCATTTCGAATTCTTCCCTCTACACCCGGCCATTCCCATCAGCCTACAAACATGCCATATGTTATCACTTCCCAAGGAAATTTTAGAAGTTTTAAAACTCTTTTGAACGCCCACTCCCTCCTTTCCTTTCCTCTCGTTCTCAGTAAATGCCACAAAGAGAGGTAACGTCTTCTTTCTCCCCCACTCTAATCCGCTCTAGTCAGGACTATCTCTATCAGGCCATCCACACAGCTCGTGACCTCCAGTTCTCCCTTTCTGTCACCAGACCACTTCAGCACTCGACAGCTGGCCGTCCCTTCCTGATGCATTTACTCCTCTGACCCCCAGGACCCTCTCTCACTGGCCACCTCTGCAACGCCCTTGTTTGCGCTCCCCAGAGCACTCTTCTGCCCATACTCGCTTCCTGGGTGACCTCATGTAGGTTTACACACCTACGTTTCCACAAGTACCAGCTTTCCGCCTCCAGGCCAGGCCTCTCATGAGCTTGATTGCGCGGGACTTCCACCTGGACGTTATATCACCCATCTCTCATGCAGCCCTTCCCAGCTCAGGGACCAGCGACTCCGCTGTCCAAGGTGCCACGGCCCACACCTGCTAGAGCAAATCCAGGACTCGTCCTCGGGGGACCCCCTGAAGCCAACCACTTCTCAACTCCTTTACCACCTGCAGTTGTCTAAGTCATCGCGTGGCCCTGAGTGGTCTCCCACCCCATAGGAGGCGTCCTCTAAGAGAGCTGAGTCAAAGACTTCCGTCCGGAACCCTGGAATTCAAGCCCCACATTACTTCCCGGACCCACCCCCAGCTCTCTCCCTCTCACACTCCCTGCTCCAACTCGGGTCCTCCTGTTCCTGGAAAGACACCCCACTCTGGACCTCAGGGTCTTTGCACCTGCTTTCCCCAGGGAGCTGCACAGCCACCCACCTCATTTCTTCCAGGTCTCTGCTACCAACCCTGCTGGGGCACTCCCTACTCTCCTTACTCATCTGGCACGCCATCTGTTTTCACGTTTACTGTCTTCCCCCCACCACTAGACGAGCACAGGGAGTTCTTTTATTACTGCTGTAGTCCTACTGCCTAAAACAGTACCTGAGACACAGCGATTACTGGATAAACAAGTAACTTACTTTAACCCTCTATTCAAATTCTCAAGTAACTAAGTTTAAAAAAAAAAAGGGACTAGACTGTTCATAAATGTGAACCTCTAATGTATAAAAAAAGATACCACGGATGAAAAAGATGAAACTTACAAAGAACCACAGAAACCTGGCACTAACCAGATCAGTGTTTTGTTTGCTCAAATCAGGTACTTCCTAATATCAAAGTAGTTTAGAATAACTTGTCTTTTTTCATCCCCAGGTATTTTCCACAGAACCTTCCCTTATCCAAGAAATACTCATTCCTTCAACAAGCACCTACTGAGCACCCCGTCTAGCCCTAGAGACATTAAGATATGTTCCTGTCCACTAGCAGAAACTTTTAGTTTTTATTTTAAACACTTCTGTATTTTTTTAGAACAATCCATCATTATCTTCTAAAGTATAAAAGCAATTCTTATCACATGAACCAACCTTTTCTCTTTGCCTTACCCTGCCTGCAGTAACGATTTGGGGGCAAATTTAGGCTCACTCTGTATGCTGACCCCACATCCTTCACCACGTCAAACAACCCTGCCACCGCGTGACCTTCCAGAGACTTCATAAGCAGTGTCCATCTAGCGTTCTACAGCGAAACGAACGCGCAAACTGCACTATGCAGCAGAGTGCAATGTTTCTGCTTAATGGAGAAGTCACAGCTCCCCCACACGATTTCTTCTCACCAGTGAAGAAGGTGGTCAGAGCTGAACTGACCACCATCGTCTGATGAACCAACAAGAACATAAACGGTGGTAGGCCTCAGGCCATGGACCCAACTTGAGGCCAGGAAAAGAAGCCGTGAAAAGAGGGAGGAGAGGAAGCCAGGCAAGGTGGAGAGCCACCAGAATGTGGGCTCCTGGATTCAGTCACAGCTTTGCGAGCTTGCAGTGGTCCCTGCATGCCTGGAGGTTTCAAAGCCTCAAGAGACAGTTCTGGCAATTCTTAGGTGGGGTTTGGTTGAGGGGAAAGAATACTAAGAAATCAAAAAAACCTGTATTCTGTGCCCAGCTTTGCCACTAAGTAAACTTTAACAAGTCAATTACTTTCTGTTTCCTTCATTATCTGTCAGATGAGTAGACCAAACTGGTTAACACCCGTTACCTGAAGGCTCACATTTACACGACTATCTGAGGCCCCCAGAGTTACTTACGTCCAATTTGGGGAAATCTGTTAGAATCTGAGAGAGTCTGTCATGGTAATTCTGTTGAGTAAATTTGACTTTTCTCATGTAAAAATGTCTAATGCGATGAATTTGGTAATGTTTATGAATAACTGTTGGAGTCTTTCGCTGAGTCTTCGATAATGTCAGGTCAATAAAGTCCTGTAATTAAATAAAGATAGTTACACTAAAAAGTCTACTTTTCATCCACTTATTTGAAGCCTTCTTAAATGACTAATAATAGAAGGTGTGATAAAAAAATACGGTGAATGCTGCTGCCAAGTGGCATCCAACGAAAAGGCAGGGATCTTTAATACTGGAAGTGACGCACTAGACCTTAGTAACAGTGTGTGACAAGTTTCAATCTGTAAAGTACAGTCGGTCGGGTGTGAGCTACAATTGAGAGAAGGTGTGTTTTAAACTGTGCCGTAAATCATGGATCACAATGTAATAACATGAAATGAGAAAATGGTTTCATCCTCCATCATGACAATACTCCGTGTCACACATCGCTTCTGGTATGAAAATTTCTGTCAAATAATAACATTATGGTGTGTCCTCATCCACCTTATTCACAGGATCTGGCATGGTGCGATTTCTGGATCTTCCTCAAAGTCAAAATGACCAGGAAAGGTAAACGTTTTGAACCGATTTAGGACATCAAGGCAGCCACAACAGCACAACTAAAGACATTCAGGAAAGAGGACTTCCAGAACTGCTTCAGAAAGTTGGCCAGAACGATGGGATAAGTGTGTTCGAAGCGACGGGGAGTATTTTGAGGGGGATTAATGGCAATGTGTCTTTTGCTGTAGAAAGTTCTTAAAATTTAAGCATTCACTGTATTTTTTTTATCACACCTTGTACTACGTATCTTAAACTACAAACACTTTTTATAACCAAACCTTTAATCTTTTATATACAATCTTATCATCTGTATAGCTTATGGCCTTTATCAGAAAAAATATTTTAAAAAGAAACCACCCTACAATTTCAATTTGCATATCTTTGACTTTGAAAGTACATAAAATAATGGGTAAAACTAAAATCCACTGCTTATAATTTCCTAGGCTATGTAAGGTGGCTGAGGACATCAAAGATTTCTGCTTGAATACTCTAGCGCACAGACACCAATGGCCTACAGCAATCAGTACCAGGAGGGCCTCCCACGTCTGGCCTCCAGATCTCTACTCTCTCCTCCATCTCCCAGCTTTTATGACTTCTCGATGGGCCACTTCAAAAGTTACCTGCTGCATACAGTTTTCCCTGACTCTGCCCCAACTTTTGGGGCGGTACCCCTCCTCTTTGGGGGGACCCAATCCTCTGAGGACGAACCAAAACCTCAGAGAAGGGCCCCCTCCTCTCTGGAGGCATCCCTAACCCCGGTAGGCCCCAATCTCTAAAGGACATGGCCTTGGCAGCGGGGCCTGGCGGGAGAGTCCTACAGGCCCGAGCCCTCCCGGCGACCCGGCCGAGAAAGGCTAGAGCAGAAGGCCTGGGGACGCTTACCTTGGCGGACGGCACCACCGTAATCTTCTTGAAGTTGTAGTGCGCCATGCCGATGGTCGGCCACGAGGAACACAAATCAGCAAGCGAGACTTCCGCGGAGGCCAAGGGGCGGGACTTCCCGCCGGACGCGTCACTTCCGGGTGCTCCCTGCGTTCCCCTCGCAGGACCTCTGCGTGGCACAGCGTCCCCGCCTGGTTGGAGGTCCACCGCAGAGGGGTCGCAACCGCGGGGAGTGGGGCAGCGCGGAAGTTCAGTCCCTGCCGGGAAAAGGAGGGATTCCTGACAGGCCTCCCTGGGGGTCTGTGCTGCCTCCGCCCGGCTCGGCTCGGGGGACGGGGGTTCAGGGGTCTTGGGGGTCTCCGGGGATCTCAGGGGGTGTCGGCGACCCGGGGATCTTCGAGGATCTCGCGGCTCCGGGGATCCTGGGCATATAGGGGGTCCAGGGGGTGGAGTTTCAGGTGGGCCCGGGGTTTCGGGGTCTGGCGGGGATCTCGGGAATGGGAGGGTCTTGGAGTCCGGTGGGGAAGTCTCGGGTGGACCCGGGGTCTTGGGGTCCGGAGGGGTCTCGGGATCGGGGATATTGGGGTCCGGGAGGTCTTGGAGTCCAGGGGTCAGCAGTCACTCCCGGAAATCGTGCTCTAAACCCGCCCGGGGGAGGTCCACATTCAGGCCCAGCCAGCCCTCGCCTCTCACCACGTTATGCAACTAACATGCAAGCTGTGAGCACTTCTGTCAAACAATACACGTGCATCTCACAGGACTCGGGTACCTCAACCACAGAGAGAGGTGGGGGGCAGCAGCTGGGGGCAGGAAGGCAGGCTGGAGACATAAGGGAAAACTTGCAAGCGATTCGGGGATCACTGCACCGGTTCCTTCTCTCCTGCCCACCGGTGACTGGGTAGCTTCTCACTGGCGTTTCTGTGCAGGAACCTGAAAGGCTGGAGTCCCCTTTGTTCTGTCCCCCCTCCCCCCACACCCCTTATTCTTCCGACCTTTCGACTTGCTGACACGAGCCCTTCTGGAGCCATAGGGCTGGAGTTGGGCCCAGTAAATGCAGAACCTCAGATGAGCTGTTTGCTTCTCTGACCTCAAATTTTTCTGCATGAAACTGTAGGTGATAGTAACACAGGCTGTGGTAGGAAGCATAATAGCACCCCAATGTCTGCGTCCTAATCCTTAGAACCTATGAATGTTTCTTTCCATCACAAAAAAGGGCTTTACAGGTGTGATTAAGATTATTGGACCCTTGAGATGGGGAGATCATTCCCGATTATCTGGGCCCAGTCTAATTTCATGAGTCCTTAAAAGCCAGGAGTCTTTCCCATCCATGTACAGAGAGAGACATGACCACGGGAGAAGAGTCTAAGACATGAGACGCTGCTGGCTGTGAGGATGGAGGAAGGTGGCACCAGCCAAGGAATGCAGACTCTTCTAGAAATTGGAAGAGGCAAGGAGCAGATCTTCCCCTAGAGCCTGCACATGGAACCAGCCCTGCCGACACCTTGATTTTAGCCCAGTGAAACTCAGTTTGGCTGTTAACCCACAGAACTGTAAGAGAATAAGAGAATAACTCTGAGTCCTTTTTTTTTTTTTTTCTTCCTGCTCAGCTCGGGCTGACTCGAACCGCTGTTGCTCAGAGCTCAAACTCTTGAGCGAGCTCTTAACCAACTGAGCCACTCAGCCGGCCCCTCTGAGTCCTTTTAAGCCACTAAATTCATGGTAATTTGTTGCAGCAGCCACAGGAAACTCATACATCTCTCTCATAGGACTGTTGTATTAGATGAGGTCATGTGTGCCTGGTAAATCATAAGTGTTTTGGATGCACACACTCATATATGCCTATGGGTTTCTCAGGCTCTGCACTGCTTACATGTGGGCCCACACTTCCTTGTTGAGGGGCTGTCCTGTGTATTGCAGGATGCCTAGCAGCATCCATGGCCTCCACTCATTAGATACTGGTAGCACTAGCCTCTCCACCCCAGGTATAGCAACCACAAATGTCTCCAGATATTGCCAGATATGAAAAATCGCCCACGGTTGAAAACCGCTAATATATATGTTCGCTATCATTGCTGTTTACAACAATAATGTGCCAGATCCTACTCTTGATGATACAATCTGATCTCCTTTACTAGCCATCATGGTTTAAATAAGAATGTGTGTGGGAGAGTTTACAGTTATAAATGTAATTAATTGTACATTTACAAAATTTAGTAATGGGAACCAGTGTGACTGCAAACTGGATTGTGACCTCCAAGTTCACTTATAAACCCAGAGGTAATATCAATGCTTTGTATTTCTGTAAACCCCACAGAACCTAAAACAGTGCTGGGTCCATAAAAGGATAGAATGCTAGAGTGGGACAGGGTCTTTCTGGTGATTTTTATCCTACCCATAATAAACAATCACCAGATATTGGATGGAAGGGTGGGTGTGTGGATGGATGGATGGATGGATGGATGAACAGACAAATGGGTGGTTGATGAATGATAGATGGATGGATGGATGGACAGATGATAGATGGATGGATGGATGGATGATGGATGAGATATCTAACAGCCTAAAATGAGGTTTAGAGATATTTGTGTGATTTTTCATTTATAATTTCATTTATTTCATTAGAGTTCATTTGCTCTCTTTCTCTTGCCCTTTTCCTCCTCTCTTTTCCTCTCTTTGTACAAGCCATAGGTAATAGGAAAGTTGGCTATAATTCTAAAAATAACAGAGGTTCTGCCTGAGTTAAATATTGGTGTTTAAGATCTCTGTGTGATATGAGGCCAGAACATCTAGGCGGTCGATACAGAAAACTCTGTGATGTCACATGTTCTTTGAGTTCATTAAGTACCTTACCAGCACAGCCTGAGATTGCCCAAGTACCTCAGATGCCCAAAGGGGAGGGTGAATGGGTACCACAAGGTCCCTGGTGTGGCACAGATGCACCTGTAACTCATCAAACAAATGGTGGTGACAACAGGATGGGGAATTGAGAAACTTGGGTGTTTCAGGACTAGTTCACAGGCTTAACATATTGGCAGAAACGATGATCAGCAATATTATCCCACAGTGCAAAATGATGAGGATTATCAAAACAGTGGAAATGGAACCATTAATACTGAACCTGACTCTATTAATTTCTGTTAGTGTTGTGCTGTCACCAGGGCTCTGGCCCCACCTCTTCCTGTCCCTAAACCGGATCTATAATAACCCTCAGGTTGAGAGTTAGGGCTACAAGTGACCTGGAGCATCACGTATACAGCGCCCTCTTCAGAAAGCATGCATGTCTGAAAGACGTCTAAGTCTAGGCTGTACCTCTCCCAGGACAGGGGCCATCCCCATGGCAGGCACCACCCCCAGGGACAGGAGCCACCCCCATGGCAGGGGCCCCCTTGGAGCCTGCTGCATGCTCCCATTGTCTGTGGGTACAGCCATCTCCCAATGAATGTTTGTCAAGTTAATTAACGAATAATTACATGGTGGAAATAGAAGCCCAACTATGGCTACTCTAGAAATGAAGGTGGAGGAGAAAATAAGAGGCTGGAATGTCAGGAATGAGCCAACATTTCTACTGAACACCTGTATTACACAACAGGCCACACAGTAGATATCTGCCAGAAAAGTAAAGCGTTGGGCCAGCCAAGTGGCGTGTTGGTTAAGAGTTGGCTTGGGACACCAGCTCTGAGCAGCAAGGTCCCGGTTCAGCTCACACATGAGGGCCAGTGACACTGTGCCCTCTACAGCTAAGATGATGAACAACAGCTTGACCTGGAGCTGGGCTTCCATGACTTGCCGGCGATGGCGTAGGCTGCAGCCCCTGCTGCAGTGGGCTGCCATAAGCTACTGCGTGTGGTCCAGCAGCCAGCATGAGCTGCCGGCAGCCGGTGTGAGCTGCTGTGAGCGGCTGGCCACCCTGGTGACCGATCTGCCTCACCCAGGAAGAACGCAATGATAATACCAACATGAGCCAGTGGAGCAATGTCCTCCACAACTAGACTGAAGAACAAAAGGGCAGCAACTTGTCTGTTCCCCTTCCCCCGATTCCCCAGCATGTTCCCCTCCCTCAATTTCCCAATAAAAACTTAAAAAAAAAAAAGTAAATGGCGTTGGTTAATAAAAGCACCCAAGCCAAGTTACAATAAATCCACAGTGATGTCCTCTTTTTAAAAGATTTTTATTGGGGAATTGGGGGGATGGGAACAGCGCTGGGGAATTGGGGGAAGGGGAACAGACAAGTTGCTGTCGTTTTGTTCTTCAGTCTAGTTGTGGAGGACGTTGCTTCACTGGCCCAAGTTGGGACCATCATTGCACTCTTCCCGGGTGAGACAGATCAGTCGCCGGCTTCTGTACGGCCACTCACTGCGGCTGCTGGCTGCTCACACTGGCTGCTGGCTACACACGGTAGCCCACGGCAACCCACTGCCACAGGGGCTGCAGCCCACGCTGTTGCCGTCGCCCCACAGCAGCCCAGCTCCAGGTTGAGCTGCCGTCCAGCATCTTAGCTGTGGAAGGCAGTGTCACTGGCCCTGATATGTGGGATCCGAACCGGGGCCCTCTGGCGTCCCAAGCCAGTTCTTAACCATGGCGCCACTCGGCCGGCCCATGATGTCTTCTTTTAATCTCTCATTTAAACATCATTTAAAAACAGGTGCTGTATTTGATCAGTTTTCATTTTTATGATGGAAAAACCTGAAGCCCAGAGATGACATGCGATGTGCCACACAGCCAGTTAATGGCAAACTGCAACTGGAACCCAGGCCAACACTTTTCCACCTTAAGGTGCTTGTCCTGTCCTGGGGCTGGGAGACTGAGGAACGAGTACAGGGGACAGCGGTGACTCACTGGGTGGCATAGCTTCCTGTCCCCGGGTAGCTGAGAAGTCTCCTGGTTCATTAGAATCATCTGAGTGATTCAAGCTTCCTGTTCCATTTATAGTCAGGCCATTGGATGAGCTCACTGGGGCGGTCGGTGCTCTCGCGGGCTCTGGTGGCAGGGCCGGCTCCTTAGAGGTCAGGGGTTCTGTTCCTGACTTGTAAACAGCCCAAGGACCAGGGGCAGGTGGCTGGGAGCCAAAGCCCCCAACCAAGATGCATTCATTCAGCACCAACATGCAGGACACCATCGCAGGCTCTGGGGATTCAGGAATGAGGAAAGGAGACAGAACCTCTCCCCTCATGGAGCCACACTCTGGTGGAGGGCACACAGACTATCATCACTGCTGTGGAGAGGAAATAGAGCAGGGCGCGTGGTCGGCAGGGCGCCGTAGAGAAATGATATCTGAGCGAAGACCCGAGGGGAGGAGGGCACAAGCCACGTGGACGCCGAGGGGCTGGTTCCGACAGAGGGCACGTGTGTGGGACAGGCCTGTGACTGCGGGCCCAGCAGCAGGGAAGTTCACACAGCCTGAGTGAGATGGGAAACCCCGTCTCACAGGGAAGCCTCTGGCTGCCGCGTTGAGGGGACAGGTAGGCGGAAGGTGGGCGTGTACGCGGCAGGCGGGCAGCTTGTCTGTTACCCGGAACGCGGTAGGGATGGAATGGCGAGCGGGTGCGCGCTCCCCGAGGGAGCTGCAGTGCCCCTGCTCCAGTTCTCAGGGTGGGCGGTCATTCGCAGGTGCTCATGCTATTTTCAAACGCTCAAAACCCCCTCTGAAGGTGCAAGGGAACGTAGGAAACCGCAGCGCACGCGGAGCTCGAAAATTTCGCTCGCTGGGGAGCAAGCGCTGCCGGTTCTCCAACCCCAACACAGACTTCCTCCGTCTCCACGATCCTGGGTTTCATGTATTTCGGGGAAGTCTGTAATTTGCCTTTCTCATTACAGGAGAACAAAGTGGGAACCGAGCAGAGTGGTGGCCGACGCGTCTTGCTCTAGACACAGGGTCTTCGAGTCTTCCGCCCTCGGAACGGCGATGGTTCTCAAGCTCATGGGCCTCATGGGGAAGCCATCCTGCCGTCTTGCTGGCAGGTATATCACGGGATCTCCATAAAACGCGGAAGGGCTGTGGGTGCTTCTCAAAACCCCAGCTGGGTTTCTCTGCTAGCGTCCCCTTTCTTCTACTCGCTATCTAACGCCATTGGCGGGAAACAGACCTGGGGGCCCCCATTGCTTTCCCTTCGGGAGAACCCAGAAACCCCCCCCCCGGGGTGTTCGTTGCCAAGCTTCCAAAGGCCCACCCGCCCCGGGGCCTGACTGCTCAGCCCTCCAGCACCTGCGCACTGCCAGGGATGAGGGAGGAAAGCAAGTCCAGAATCCTTGGGAGAATTGCACGACACGTCATACATTTAGCAGATCCTAAGTGCAGCCACTATGTTCCAGACCCCCACGCCCCCAGAAATACAAACAGGCACAAAAAAACTACTGTGCACTTGAAGAGCTCGCAGTCTGAGAAGTACTTTATAATAATAGAAAAATTTCCTTTTTCTGAATATGAAATACATGCACTTGTTATAGAAATACAGAAAAGAAGACTGAAATCACTCATAATGTCAACACATACAGGCAACTTGCCGGTCTTTTTTATATCCCCACCTCTTTACAGGTGTAGTCATTCCTCTTTCTCATCAGCAGTTACCACTCTGCTCAGCATTTGCCTCTGCTTTTCAGCAGATGAGTCAGTGTGTTAACAGCATGGGTGGCTTTTCTCCTGGTCAGGGAACTCGCCCTCTGTGTTGTTGGTTTATTTTCGGCTGCACAGGGGCTGTGAAAATTTGCCAGCAGTGAAATGTTCACAGCATCTCAGTGTGCTTTGGAGGTACACCAGTCCCTTCCACCTGCTTCCACAGCCTAGAGATGATACACTGGGCCACACTCACGAGAGCTTGCCCAGGACAACTAGACTCTCAACAAAGTCCAGTGTTCCACAGTGAAGTAAATCGACCACTGGCAGGACCTGTCAGCCCGGTCTGTGAGTTCAAACTTGGGGGGAGGGAAACAGCA
>NW_017732151.1:567537-576440 GCF_001890085.2 Hipposideros armiger
CTGTTTCAATGGGATAAATATGATACAGACACTCCCGGTTTTGTACTTGGACCATCTATGCATACTCACAGCCCTGTCACATGACTCTGTTACACAAGTGTCATCACTGTGACCAAGGTGCACAGTGCTCGGGAATGACGGGTTTTCCCGCATAACTGTGTTTGCTCCCCACCTGCAAAGCCCACATGTGGGTGGAGGGTGAGCATGGTGATGGTAACCCTCCAGGAACCAGTGGGCATTTCTAGCTTTTCTTACTTTGCCTGCCTCCTGAAGCAGGGGACCAACTTGCCTCCGGGGCAGGCTCCCGCTTTCCGCATTTCTGGGGCACCAATGGTCAGGGGTGTGAGGTTGGAGAGACAGTGGCTCTTAAACCAGGCCCACACCATCGGCATCCCCGGGCGAACATCACAGGAAAGATTCTCAGAGCCACCCAGAGATGCTGCCTCATTCAGCCAACAAGGGCCAAGGGGACCCCTTGCCTGGTGTTCAGAGCTCTGGCTGAGACCACTGCCAGCTCTGCCTGGCTGGTCTGGGGCTGCCTGGCCCTCGGTGGTTCTGCACCAGACTCCCATTCCCTTCTCCTGCTCCTCCTGAGCTTTTGCTTGAGCTCTATTCTCAGGTATTCCCAGAGAACAGGAAACACCCTGGGGGAGTCTGATGGATGTGGCTAAGCTACACTCACTAGGTTGCTCCCCTTCCTTCGAGAATTGTGTGCTTCCATTTTCCATCGCTTTTCTTCATCCCTGATGCCTTCAAACCATTGCTCTTAATATTAAATATGGAGTTTGTTAGCAGGAGAGTTAGTTCAATAAAAGCAACTCTGCCAGGGCCTACCACATGTTGCCCCAAACATTTTCCTGATGGGCAAGTGTGCTCAGAGCATCAAGGTCAGAACTCCTTACAAATTGAGACAAAATTATTTCCCCACTGTTGTTACAAAAAACTTTGGTCACTCCTACTCTTTAGTATCTCTACATTATGTAATACAAACAGTTGTAATTCAGTTGACACATTCTAAACTTAACCAGCAATGAATCAGAGTAATTTCTTCCTCATCCACAGCTTCCCTTCCCCATGCTCAATATGTGTGGCATTTACATAGAATTTGCTGATAGTTCACTTGAGAGGGACAAAAATAATTGTCATAAGCTTTTCAAAAAAAGGAAGGAAAAGGTACTTTTCCACACTTTGATACTTGAACCAATATTTGAATGCATGGAATTCTTGAAGTTTTCAATAAAATGAAAAATAATTAAAATTAAAGAATAAATTCCTGTTCCAAAAGTTTACCCAAATAACTCTTTTCTAAAACAATAGCTGGGCTTGAACAATTGCATGCGCATGTGTGTGTGTGCATGTGTGTGAGAGTATGTGACTGTGTGTCCAATGCCATCTAATAAGCCAACACAGATGACTTCATCAGACACACAGCAGAGTGGTCACCAGAGCACATGAGAGCCACCCCCGACACTGGAGGCACCAGCTCGTCCTGTAATAAACCTTTTGGGGAGATGGGAAATGGCATTTGCGATGTCTCCACTCTTACTTCTCAATCCATCTTTGATTTCTTTGCCCCTAATTCCTCCAGTTGTATTATACTTCCAGCCTTTACCTAACTCTCCTATCTAGGTGCTCGGTAGCCTTATAGTTGCCACAAAAGAAAGGAAATCACATTCTTTACACATCAAGGAAGAAAAAAGAACACCCCATCTTTGAGAACCATTGAAGCTGACACAGCTGTTTTTTGAAAATGTGTTGTCACCCATTCTAGGAGCCCAAGTAAAATACACACTTCAGCTGTTTTCAGTACAAAGTCCCTGATCATGACACAGAAGTCACGGCCACTGCTTTCAAAGGGCTCCTATGTAAACACATACCCACTTAGACCCTCAGTCCTGCTCTGAGGCAGGACTCCAGTGACTCAGCACATCATGAAACCCCAGATTGGGAAGAGAGGAAGAAGTCACTCAACCCACTTTGTACCTCTCACCATGAGGTTTCCCTTTAAAATACCCTGAAGGATAGACACCAGCTCTCACCTGTGACCAGAGCCCAGTTTTGTCACATCATTCCACACCAATGCTTAGAAAGTTCTTTCTCGTGTTAACTAAAATACTCCTTCCAGAACCTTCTACCCATTGGTCTTTGCTCTGTCATTGTGCTATAAAAATGTAGTTATCCAATCCACAAATAGAGATGTGCAAGAAATTGGCATTTCTTCCTTTAAGTTAAGTTACAGCCACATCTGAGCCTCTGGCAGTGTTGGTGGCACCATGCCACCTCAGTGATGATAGAGTTTCCAGCCAGTAGTCAGTGACCCCAAGGCAATGAAAAGGTCCTGGGGCCACAGGCAGAGCCAAGCATCAGGACATTCCTATTCTAGTCAGTCCATGCTGGTCCACTGGGGTGCTCCTGGCCCCTTAATTTCCTGTCCTGTTTGGGGCTGTTGTAGGGTGTGCAGCCCCTGACACACCCTCCAGAGGCACTGTCACAGAAAGGAAATCAGGTTGTCTCTAATTACAGGGCGGGTCACCCCACTTGCATTCCTTCCCCCCAGAATAGCTCTTTCTCTCCTAATAAAAGTATCCACCCTCTCTGTTCTACCACTTCAAACTACTTAAGTAACTTCTCACAAACTTTATGACAGTCGGGCAGAGCCCTTCTTCCTTGTAAAGCCAGCAACAGAACCAGCCTGAATGCTTACCTGCAGTGGGGCAGAGTGGCAGGAAAGACAAATAAGGAAGGTCAACAGAGGGAGACCAAACGCAAGTCGCAATGGCCACACCCAGCAAAAATGAATCATTTTCTTAATTTTCTCCCAAATATTTGAAAATATTGTGTTTTCCCCAAATCCTAACCAATTCAGAAACTATTTCCATTTCCTTCAATTATTCCCCATAAAGCATAGTTCCCAGGTTTTTTACCCCCATCCCAACCTGCTATTGTTTGCCCAAGCCTTTCTTAAAACACGGGCCGAGACCTAGACCAGTGCCCAGTGTGGTCTGACCTTGGCAGGGATTGCAGGCCAGGATGGTCCTTGTTCTGGACATATAAACTGAAGGTAACGTCAGTTTTCTTCCCAGGCCCACGCAGAACCTGCGGTCAGGACAGAACCGCATCTCTTCTAGCACATTCTTCGCAGCGGGCACACAGACTTTGGAACAGCAGTGTGTCCAGGCCCTCACTCCCCTGCTGCCACTGTTTCTAAAGGAGATGTCTCTTTGTCTATCAATTGGGTTCATCAGCTAAACTCCCCTTTGTGGTTCAGGGGGACTTCGGCTTGTTAACAGGTCATTAACAAAGTGAATGAAACCTGGGTGCTGGATTTTCAGGAGAGTTGGTTTACAGCAGCGAGCAAGGAAGTAGAGGTGTCCATCCCAAGTGACGTTTCTGTATGTTCATTTGATTAGAGGAACCACATTAAAATCTTCCATCTGCATCTGTAGGTAAGACGCCCACGTGGAGAACAGCCCTATCCATTTAGGCTAATTGGAGGAAAGGCCAATGGAACTAGTAAAAAGTCAAATACATCTGGTAACCAAAAAGATGCTAATAAAAGGTTGCTGAGTAGAAAAAACTTCTTTGGAAACTACTCTAAGAATTCTTTCAATTAGCATACAAATTGTGTGCACAGTACATCTGTAATGTTTGACCTCAATATGCTCTCAAGTAGCAGGGCTTGCTTTAGAAAGCCCTTTTATTAGCTCAGAGGGATACTGTAGCTAGAGCCCTGGATGATTACTACAAATTACCAGGTTCCAACTTAATGAGATTTTCATGCCATAAGGATTATAGGGTCTTGGAGACAGGCAGAATCTTGGAGTTTATTGAATCTAAACTTCATCCATTGCTAAAAGCTTCTGCTAGAGTATTTTCCCTGAGTAAGGGCTATGTAATATATTATGTAGAAAATATATTACATAATACCTGGAGAAGGGGGGAGGGAGGGAGAGAGAGAGAGAGAGAGAGAGAGAGAGAGAGAGAGAGAGAGAGAGAGACAGAGATAAAATGTTTCAACTGAGCCACAATTCTTCCCTGGTTAAGTTCCACCTCCTGGTTTTAGATCTGCTTTCTGGAACAAATCATCTCTTCTGATGATTTTTCATCACAGGACATGGATAGCGTCCCATAGCTGCCCACTCACTCCCGGTCCTAACCCATTGTATGGTGGCACCCCACCCACACAGTGCATGGCAGCAAGGTGGGCACCCACTGAGCGTCAGGTGATGACAGCTTTGACTCCCTGGCCTTGAACCATTCTCTTGGCACCTCCAGTCCTTACTTTCCTCATCTGTATGTCTCCTCATGTAGCACTGTGTGCAAAGTCCCTAACACAGCGCTCCACACATAATGGGGATCAATAACTTTTTATTTTCTCTGCCCACTTCCTTTCTCAGCCAACACAAAGGACAGCGGGATGCCCTCACCTGAGATCCTGTGTCCTGCTTCTCCATGAAGGAGCTTCAGAGAGAAGCAGGTGCAGCCTGGAAATGGTGGCCCAGACAACCTGCAGCCATGTTCACAGGCCCAGCAGAAACCTCTGTTCATGGGATTGTCATCCTGGCTGCACTGAATCTCTGGGCACTTTCAACACGGTGATGCCCAGGAGGCGCCAAGACCAATGAGCCCGGCTCACAGATTCATCGCCGCGGAGTCCCTAATGCTGCCTCCTGCTCTTGTTCTAGGGCCATCCATTGACTCACCTTGTGTGTGCTAGGGTGCTGGCCATTCTGCGCTGGCTGCTGCTCACCCCAAATACACATGCACACATGCATGCACACACATGCACACACATGCACACATGCGTACATGCACACACACACACACACACACCAGCCATCATATTCTCAACATGTTGCATCATGAACACTGGACTATTTGAATTATCTCCATGAAAAACTACAACTCCATGTCCTTTCTTTGACACTTTCCCCCTAAAGTGCATAATTGCCTCCATCTGTCTTCCTACTGCTTAACTTTTTATGTGCCTATAATGAATGCACACCACATTCTGCGGTGGATGTGAACCTCTTCCTGACTTGCACATCACGTCATGGCCTGCCTGTCCCACCTCCTGCTGCTGAGCCCCTGAGTCAGCCTTCCTTTCCAGTCCGCACTGGGTTTGCTGGGGGTTGAGAGAGGGACCTTGAGGGCTTTTCCTCTCCCCTCTTCCTGTGTTGGATTTTTCTCTCTGGATCCATTGTCCTTGTGTTTCTTGAGTAGTCCTTCATCCGATAAGAGCACACTTCCAGTAGCTTCCAGAGGAAGTGTGCATGAGGGACCCTGAATGTCTGACATGCATGTGGCCGTCTCAGGATTCCAGCGGGAAGTGACCTGCCACGGTCCTGGCCCCTTACCTCCCACAGTCCAGCACGGGTGTCATTGGTGGCGTTTGCTTCCAGTTCTGCATGTGGCCCTGCTCCTTCCCCGTGACAGTGGCTCCAAGGACCACCCTTTACCCCGAATTCTGGGGTGCATGCCTCGTGGAGGGTCTGGGTCTCCCCTCAGGGAAACTCCGTTTCCCTCGAATGTTTTACTGGCCTGCCGAGCCACAGAGGTGTCTACGTTCCCGTGTCCTGAGCGCAGCATCTGCTCTTTTGTCTGAGGATGCAAACCCTCACGTTTTTACGCATCGCCTACATCATATCTGTTTCCTCTGAATAGCGTCAATTAGCTGCTTTCCCCCACAGTCTGGTGAGTTGGGCTGTCCAGGCAGGAGACAGGCTCTAAAGGGGGTGATGGCGGCTCTTTGTGCGTGCCCCGCGTGGAGCGGTCTGGCAGGAACGCAGCATCAGGTGCTGGTATTAGAGTCTATGGGGCTTCTTTCAGTGACTAATGACATTCTTCAAAGGAAAGTGTGTCCACTTCTTGTCTGGAGGATGCCCCAGTGTGCCGAAACCCCGGTGGGGGGGAAGGGCAGGGCTGTGGGGTGGCCTCACCCTTGATGTGCCGTCCCTCACTTGCCCATTCCAGCAGAGACCTGCTCTCTGACCCATGCAGGGACCAAGCCTTCTCCAGGCTGCAGCTGCCTTACTGTGAGCAGTGCAGGGAAGGGCTTCTTTTCAAGTTTTCCACAAGTCCCCAATCTTCAGGCTTACCCTCTCCCTGATTCATGGAACCTTGCTGTTTCCATGTCTGTGGGCTCGGTTGTCCTCAGCATGATGAGGCCACATTCCCCTACCCTCCAGCTCCCACAGTCTCCTGTTCTTCCTGCCCCGCGTCCCTACCCTTTCCTTTCTTTTTCTTCTTCTCTTCCTTCTACACCTCTCTGGGCATTTCAGAGAGATTTCAGATGGGAACAAAGGAAAAACCAGGCATTCAATTCACCAAACCCCCAAGATCTTTTCTACTTTTTAAACAGTGTCACGCTCCAAACTCAGGGACAAATGAAAAGAATGAATGGACCCACCAGGAAGCCTTTGTCCTCCAGGCCAGGAGGGGCTGGAGTATCTACACTAACTCCTTCTGTTGGTTACTTGGTACAAGGCAGTGGACAGTTCTGAACGACTGAGCTCTGAGCTCCTGTAACAGTTCATTACATTTATAGCAGATATAACTGTCTCTTCCAAAAGAGAGTCATCCCTCAATGCAGTAATTTCCATATTTCCTTTGTATTGTTGGGGTTCAGCATCTAGTGTGTGCCTGATAAACGTCTGTGGGACACTTGGTAAACAATGGCCTCATTCAACAATGGGTTAGTGGAGAAATGACTCAGAATGACACATTTCTTCTTTTTCCTTTAGTTTGCTTTGCTCACATACAAGTATCTACAACATGCTGCATTTTTGGTCTCTGACCAGATTCCCAGCTGTTTGAAGACATAGACTGTCCTAGAATCGTAGAACCAGAAACAGGAGCACACAGAGCCTCTTTGAGGTCATCATCGAGGCCCATGTGGCACGAGCTGTGTGGAGAAGGTGGAGGGGGTAGGAAAGGTCAGAGAGAAGACAGAGCCCAGACTGTGTGGGGCTCAGAGTCAAGACAAGACCTGGTCTTCGATCTGCCACATATGTGACCCGGCACCACTGTCTGCTGTCCCTGCATGTTGCATGCTCCTTCAGTCCTGCTCTGGCCCTCCCACCAAGACAAGACTGAGGAGGGCGTGGGTGCACAGCGGGGCAACAGGTGACACGCAGCAACGCATGTCCACTCAGTGTGCCTGGTGTCCTCGTCACTTCTGACCCCTCGTCACTTCAGCCACCACATGTCAGGCTCAACAGGGAAGGCAGGGGACTGGCGTGGAAGCTCTGCTTGGCGTTCTTCTCTGGTCGGGATGTCTACGTCAAGTGCACACCAGTGTTTCATAACCCTCACGGCCAGAGCTTGCAGCACAACCTCTGCCGCTGTGGTCCTTCTTCCTTCCCACGCCTCTCCAAGATCTGAACTTTTGAGCTCGGCCTATGGCCCAGCCCCACGCAACAGAAGCTGCTCTCGCCACAGTAGCCAGTGCCTCCAAACACCATCACTGTCCAGTGCTGCTGCAGAGGGGCCTGGAAACTAGGAGGCCCCTGGGCTTCGACCTTGACCCCTGTGTTTTGTGGCCCATGACCTTTAACTCTGACTTGGCTTTTGACTTCTGTCTTGTCTATTGAGCCAGGCCTCTGGTTCACTTCAGTGACTTCCAGTTTTTATTTAGCTCATATCGATTATTTGCTGGAACAATATTTGCCACCCTGGTTTCAGGTTATTTCATCTGTCCTTGTCCCGAATCCACAGATTTCTGGGACTTGTGCCCAGCCCATGACAAAAACGCAGCATGTAATGAATGTTACTGAAATTATTGTATTTTAAAAAACTAACCAAGTCCCTCCTGGCTTGTGGACAAGTTTGTAAAGGTGGGCACTGACATTTTCATTTCCTCAGGGCTCCCGTGTGGGATGTTTCCTTCACATGGCCATTCTATACATCTTTTCTTCTGTGTCAGGGTAGACGTGACTCCTGGAGGATGTGGACCATGACTCATTCACCCTTATGCTTCCTACACCTCTATTCAGATGCCGGAGGAGTCACTAAATTTTCACACAGGGAAGACTCACCTGGAGAACCCATGGAGCATGCACCCGCAGGCCGTGCAGGTCACTCTGTCTGTGTGCCTGAGGCAGGCCTGGGCCTGGGCATCTTCGTCAAGCTTGTGGGGTTTTTCTGCACATGTCTTTCCTCTGACATCACTCCAGCAGTCAGTCGGCACGCACACCAAGAAAGCCTGGTTGCTCCTCCCGCAGCACACTTCCTGCCTGCGCCTTCCCCTTGCTCACACTGAACTCCATGAGTGTCTGGCACAGTGCAGGCGCTCGGAGAAGCACTTGCTCGCTAATGGAGGTGGAGGATAGGCGCGTGGGAGGAACAGAGGACAAAGAACAATGTGGGGCTGCACTTCCTGCTTTGGAGCACACGTGCCGTTTCCTACATGAGAAAGACTAACATGGACAAAGCCGTCAGTGCTGTTTACACCACACGCACGTTGTGGACGGACACGCAGCAGAGGCCGGCTCCAGAGGGAAGGTGGCCGACTGCCAAACACCCAGGGCTTCCTGACGGAGTGGCCTCTGCTCTCCTTTGCAGGGGCCAGCCCCTCCTTTTTCATCACTGCTGACAGTGAAGTGCCGTTCTCCCTGAAGTCCATGACGCTGTCCTTGTCCTAGCAGCTGTCTGCCTTCCCTGCATCCCTGCTCAGCCGGCTCTCTCCTCCCTCTCCACCCGCCCACTGCTGGGTCTGGCCTGGGAGGCGCTGATCCAGCCTTGCTGGCTCCAGTCTGGGCCGCAGGTGGAAAAATGCATGACCGGTGAAGGGAAAGCATATGTGAAAGTCTGAAGCTGAGCTATGGCATGACCATTTGAGGAATGGGAACAGTCTGGTGTGGACAGAGTATAACACTCCAGGCAGAGAGGTCGGGGGTGGGGGG
>NW_017732151.1:576545-596246 GCF_001890085.2 Hipposideros armiger
GAAAAGGAAGGGCTTTGGGGGCGTGGGCAGGACTTTGCATGCCCCCAAGTCAGCAGGAATTTGGGGCAGATTGGTGTGGTAGCGTTGTCCCTGTCTGCTCAGGGACACTGCTCCAGGGTGTGGCAGGAAAGGATGCTGGGAGAGCAAGCAAGAGCTCGCTTTAGTGACCAGGTGGGGGAGGAAAGTAGATTGGTAACTAGTACAGTGTCCACTGGAGAGATGTGGCAGGACCGAGTGGTCGTCAGGGGCAGAGCTGGCTACCAGCGCCTCTCATGGAGCCTGGCTATGGACAAGGAGCAGCTGGTTTGGGCACAGGGCCGGGTGGTGGGCAGAGGCAGACTTCCATTCTGCGGACTTGAATGTGAGTGTTTCTTCAGCTCTTCTGGAAGTGTTGAGTAGGCAGTTGGGGACACGGAATTTAAGTTCAGGATATATACACATGAAAGCTGGTTTGGGAGTAACTGGCACAGAGATGACGGTGGCAAGTCACCCAGTGAGAGTGGGCAGAGTGAGGGCTCAGAGCACAAACCTGAGAGACAGCAGATGTTAGAGAAGAGAGGAAGAGGATCGTGCAAAGGGAACAAAGAAGGGCTGGTGGAGGGACAAAGGAGACGCTGCTCAGAGTAGGCCGTGGTCAGCAGAGGCCAAGTGCCAAGCACTGAAGGCTGTGTGATGGCCTTGTTCTTCAGGAGGCAGCCAGTGACACAGCAGGAGCAGTCTTATAGACGGAGGCATTGGCCAGCTGGCAGCGGACTCAGAGGGTGACAAGGAAGAGGGGAGACGGGGTGACCAGTGTAGAACCATTCCAGGCTGTGCCTGGCCTGACCGGGAAGGCCTTTCCTATGCCCAGGAAATAGGAGGCTCACATGTGCCGAGTCTGTGCCAGAGACCAGAGGGCATTTTTGTGTGCTGGCTTTTATTTCCTCCGTGCAATCGAAGGTGACACTGTCTGCCGAGGGTGATGGACTGCGGGGAGCTCAGTGGTTTGAGGAGGAGCAGGGAGGTCTGAAGCAATGGAGAATGAGGGGAGTGACAGGCTGCAGGGTGTGGTGGAGGGGACCCTCAGGTCTGTACTTCTGGTCTCCGAGGTCACTGGCTTCCACCAGCAATATCAGCCCTGGAGCAGGACGGGCAGGGGGTGCGAGGAGCAGTGGGGTTAGTCCTGGGCGGAGGCCTCTCCAAGCAGGGTGATGCAGGATGCGAGGGCAGGGGAGTACAGATTCTGTAAGAAGGGCTGGAATAATGTAGCTGGGATATGGCTTTGGTGGTGAGGGAATGTATTTGTTTTCTATCACTGCACACAACTTACCTCCAACTGAGCGCTGAAAACAAAATGCATTCATTGCCTCAGCTTTGGTAGGTCAAAATTCTGAGTATGGCTTAGCTGGGTCCCTTCCTCAGGGTCTTGCAAGGCTGCAGTCAAGCTGTCGGTAGAGCCTGTGGTCTTGCCTGGAGTTCGGGACCCTCTTCTGAGCTCATTCAGCTTATTGGCAGAATTCGGTTCCTTGTCATTCTGTGACTGAAGTCCCTGGGTTTTGCTGGCTGCTGGCACCTCTAGGAGATCTCTCTGCACAGGTCTCTGCTTTCTTCCTCTGAGGCCAGCCAGAAAGAAAACCTCTGCTCTTAGAGAGCTCACCTGATTAGGTCAGGCCCACCATGATAATCTTTCTTTTAACTCACATTGGGACCTTGATCACATCTGTAAAATTCCTTTTATCATATGGTGTAGCATAATCATAGGGCTTCCATGCCATCATATTCACAGGTCCCACCCACCATCAATGGGAGGGGACTATACTGGAGGAGGGTCACAGGTAAAGTTACCTATGTGCAGTGCAAAAGAAGGCCAGATCTACACCTAGAGTTCTGACCTCTCATTTCCCTATGTTATGGTCTGAATTGCACCCCCAGATTCATCTGCTGAAGCCTAACTCCCAGTGTGACTGTATTTGAAAGCAGGGCCTCTAAGGAGGTAATTAGGTTAAATGAGGTCATAAATGTGGCCCCGATCTGATGGGACTGGTGTCCTTATAAGAGGAGGGAGAGACACCAGGGGCCTCTCTCTCCACTCGCACAGAGGAAGCACCTTGCGGGGACATAGTGAGAAGGTGCTGTCTGCAAGCCAGGAAGGGAGGCCTCACCAGAAGC
Organism: Hipposideros armiger; assembly: GCF_001890085.2. Classification (NCBI taxonomy): domain Eukaryota; kingdom Metazoa; phylum Chordata; class Mammalia; order Chiroptera; family Hipposideridae; genus Hipposideros; species Hipposideros armiger. Next base: position 578,694 of record NW_017732151.1, read on the forward strand.
CAGCCCTGGCACCTTGATTCTGGGCTCCAGCCTCCAGACTGTGAGAAAACAAATGCCTGCTGTGTAAGTGGTTGGTGCGTTGTGTCCCATGGCAGCCTGAGCAGTTACACAGACTCCACACATGCCAGGCCCACAGCCCCAGTAAGAACTCTGCTGCACTCCTCATGCTATAACAGCTGAGCAGACTCTTGATTCCTACTTCAAACCTGTTTCTCACCTACTTTTCTGCTTTCCAGTAAGTGCTATCATCAGCCAACTCATGTCTCACCAAAATTCCAAGCTTCACCCTTGATTCTCCTCTTTCCTCCTACTGTATAGTAAACCATTAGCAAATCTGGTGGCCTCTGTCATCAATACATCCTGATCCAATCCATTGTCATTACACAAAGTCCAAAGGTACGACTCTAAATCAATGTTCTCTAAGTTACTACAACACCTTCCTAATGGTTTTCCTGACTTACTTTATGGCCACCTAAACAGCAACAAAATGATTTTTTAAAAATTATTTTCAGGTGTACAAAACAATGTAATAGTTAGACATTTACACCCTTCACAAAGTGATAACCCCCCTCCCCCAATCTACTACCCCTCTGACTTCATATATAGCTGTTACAATTCCATTGACTCTATTCCCTATGCTGTACTCCACATCCTGTGACAAAGTGAAATTTTTTTTTTTTAAGATTTTATAGGGGAATCGGGGGAAGTAGAACAGACAGGTTGCTGTTGTTTTTTGTTCTTCAGTCTAGTTGTGGACGATGTTGTTTCACTGGCCCATGTTGGTATTATCATTGTGCTCTTCCCGGGTGAGGCAGATCAGTCATCGGCCTCTGGACAGCCGCTCAGGGCAGCTCTTGGCAGTTCACACCGGCTGCCAGCTGCTCACACTGGCTGCCAGCCACACGCGAGCCACACTGCAACCCACTGCAGCAGGGGCTGCAGCCTACGCCATCGCTGGTGACTCATGGCAGCCCAGCTCCAGGTTGAGCTGTTGTTCACCATCTTACCTGTAGAGGGCAGTGTCACTGGCCCCCATGTGGGATCCGAACTGGGGCCCTGCTGCTCAGAGCTGGCATCCCAAGCCAGCTCTTAACCAATGCGCCACTCGGCCAGCCCAACAAAGTGATTTTAAATAGGACATCTAATGAGGTCACTGTGCTTAGCAAAGTCCCTAATAGGTTCCTACTCCACAGAGAATACATACAGGATCCCTGGACCCTCTGCCCCTCTCCCCCTCATCTGGGATGCTCCCTGGACCCACAAGCTCCATTCTGTTCCTCAATACAGCAGGATCTCATTCCAGCCTCAAGGCATCTGTTCTTTCTGTTCCCTATACATAGAATGCTGTTCCTCTATAACTCTGCAAGACCTCCTCATTCTTACTAAGCAAAATGCAGCTCCTCAGAGAGGCCTCCCTTCACCATGCCACCTCACGGACATGCCACATCCCCAGGTTCCTTCATCACTCATCCTATGGCAGGAAGAATGATTGCCTCCAAAGATGTCCATCTCTTAATTCTGGACTCCTTAATGTGTTGTACATTAATGCAAAGGGTAATTTAGGTAGCAGATGGAATCAGGTTGCTAATTAGCTGACCTTAAAATAGATCATTCTGGATTACCCGGGTGGGCCCAATGTAATCACAAGGGCCCAATCACAAATAAAAGTGGAAGAGGAAGGCAGGAGGGTCAGCATCAGAGGAAGGGGATGTGAGAAAGACTCCACCTGCCATTGCTGGCTATACAGAAGGAGGAAGGGGCCATAAGCCGATGACTGCAATGCAGTGGCCCCTATAGCTGGAAAAGCAAGAAAAGGAATTGCTCCCTGGAGCCTCCAGGAAGGACACCTTGATTTCAGCCTAGTGAGACCCATTTCGGACTTCTGACCTCCAGAACTATGAGATGATAAATTCGTGTTGTTTAAAACACCAAGCTTGCAATAATTTGTTACAGCAGCAATAGGGAATAATGCACACCTCACTTGGGTTACGACAGCACTTATCACTATCAAATGATCTTGCTTATTCACCTACATGGCATCTCCTGCTCTAGAACGAAAATCTGTGAGGACGAGGACTGTGATTGTCTTGCTCACTGCAGTGTCTCCAGGGCCTTGAGCAGCAATGAACAAAAGGGTACACTAAATAAAGATCTCTTGGAAAAGTAAAAAAAAAGAAGCTAACAGGAATTTGAGGGATTGGGGACAGGTATTCTGTGTGTTTGATAGCAAGTACAACAGAGCAATGGTGAGAATTAGGTGAAAAGTGAGTACGAAATGCAAAACGAGAGTGGTCTCAGCTACACACAGCTTCTCTCTGCTGGAGAAGCAGGGATGTGGGCAGTCCAGGCTGACCCACTGCCCCAGGAAACCCTCAGGTGTCGCCTTACAGCCGATTCTTAGATCACCCCCTCTGCATTAGCCTCTGACCCATTAGTCGAGAGAGTGTCTCGGAAAACTGAGGCCGGATGGAATGATATCTGTAAAGCTCTCTCGGGGGGCGTCTCGGTCTGACTGGGACCTGATGGAATGATATCAGCTGTCTCCCCTGGGAGGACATGTAATTATGTCTTGGGGCAATGTGGTGGAGTACGAAGGCATAGCATTTGCTGGAGTACACTGGGAAAAGGTCATTGGAAAAGGCCTTACGGTGCACAAGAATATACGGTTAATGACTTACAGCATAGCAGTTTACTTCCTTGAAAATAATCAATAAAAACCATGCGTCGACCGGATTCGGTGGCTCAGTCTATCTCTGAAGGCTGAGTCCCTTGGTCTCGCTCTTAAATCTTACTTCTGTCTCTGTCTCTTTATTCAATCTGCGTCGCCCCTCTCGTGTCCCATTTGCCCTTGCCACGCAGGACGTGACACTCAGGGACCCAGGTTCCCTTAACGTCCCTCCATCCTTAGGGGGTAGCCTCATCCTCCTGGTCAAAGGTGGGATTCTCAAAAAGCTTCCAGAAACCGCCACATGACGTGTCCCACTTATACACCTTTGGTTATCAGAGACAGTGGAAAAGCCACTTTATAAGCATTACACACACAGTAAATGCCACTTTTACAAACACACACACATCATTAGCAGGTGTATATCCACAACTAAAGAGTGTTTATTTGTTGTTGTTGGGGATACAGGAATTTTTATTTTCTGCTTTGGGGTTTTCTATATTTTCCATATGAATGACAATAAATATGAACTGCTTTTGTAATCAGAAAAATCCAATGAAAAGTATTTCAAGAAAAGGCAGGAAATGTCATAGCCAATGGGCCAATGTGCCGATTTATGCTGGAGATCAAGAGGGGAGAGAGGAGAGAGGACAGGTTAGATAATAACTGAGGCAAGTGGCATTTCACCAGAAGGACCACCTCTACTCTTCCACCCTCAACATGTCTACAGTCAGGAAGGTTGTTAGGCTTCAGATTTCAGGCTTAGTTGTACTTTGATTTGGAGTTTATTCTCTTCACAAAATAACAGACTCTTTAGGAGCAAAATGTGATGGCGGCTCAGGCTACAGATGAGGCCACATGGATACCAGGATCTTGGAAATGCCAAGCTCTTTTTTCAAAGTTATCTACACAGTAGTCTCATTCCATTACATTCCTTGATTTCCCTCAGAAATAAAGAGGATCTGAAAGTTTCCTATTGAATCTCAACAGCTAGCTCCAAGCCACACTCCCAGACCCAGAACGGACTTTCCTGTTGGCCGCAAGGGGTAGTGGTTGTACCAGTAGCTCTGAGCGGCAGCTGCGGCCCACCACCTACCATCAAAGGGAAAGCAGCCCAGCTGGAACCTGCTTAGTCCTTGTCATTTTAAGCTGAACAAAATTGTAATTCAAAGTTTTTCTGCATTAGACTATGCTCTTAGTGCCTCTTGGATGTAGGTGTAGCCTTGGGTGTGCAGAAGGAAACCCTATTGGTACTCTGGTAACATTACAAGAGTTTGCAGTTTGTGGTGCAAATCAAGCTCCAAGCTGCCAGTACACTTTGCTGGAGAGACAGGCACATGCGTGATTTCATTCAGTATGTCAGGGTCATGGGGTCAGGAGCTTGGGAGCAGACAGCTGGTCTGAGTCAGCTCCCAGGGCAGCTGCACCAAGAAGGGTCCGGTTAGGTGGGTAGACCAGATGCCCGGCCTGGCGCCTCACCTCCTGCAGGGGGTGTGTGTGACCCCCTTCTACACACGAGCAGGCACCATGTGTATGTGAAGTGCAAGAGGCATGTTGTGGGGACCAGCATGCAAAGGGAGAGATTTCTTGGCCAGCCAGAAACAGCCTGTGTCAGGCAGGCTTCAGAGGGGAAATTAGGACCTGAGCTTCCAAACACTCTCACTTATTTTTCTTCTGGCCAGGGTTTTCTTTTTTTTTTTTTTTAAGATTTTTATTGGGGAATCAGGGGAAGGGGAACAGAAAAGTTGCTGTTGTTTTGTTCTTCAGTCTAGTTGTGGAGGACGTTGCTTCACTGGCACCATCATTGCGCTCTTCCCGGGTAAGGCAGATTAGTCGCCGGCTTCTGGACGGCCGCTCACAGCAGCTGCTGGCTGCTCACACTGGCTGCTGGCTACACACGGTAGCTTATGGCAACCCACTGCAGCAGGGGCTGCAGCCCATGCCGTCACCGGTGACCCACTGCAGCCCAGCTCCAGGTCGAGCTGCCGTTCAGCATCTTAGCTTTAGAGGGCAGTGTTACTAGCCCTCATATGTGGGATCCGAACCCGGGCATTCTGGCATCCCAAGCCAGCTCTTAACCAATGCGCCACTCGGCCGGCCCTGGCCAGGGTTTTCAAAGGTCATATTTTAAAAAATTGGCAGTGCAATTTCAAGTTATTTCAGTTAACAGGATAGTGTTTACTCTGCTTATTTCCTGCTACAACTTAAAGCAGAAGGAGTACTAAGATCTTCAGGTTGTGCAGTATGTCAGGCATGCTAGAAAAGTTCTTTTAAATCCGTGGAGTAAGAAGACATGAGTTGTGTATCCTAGCAGCAGATAAAGGCACACATTGCCTAGGTAGTAAACCATTTTATACAAAAGGCAATCACCTGAATCAATGCTCTTATTTAATTGTAAGAGTGATCTCTGCTAAGTGAAATAAGTCAGTTGGAGATAAACAAATACCATGTGATCTCACTTATATATGGAATCTACAGAACTGAATAAATGAGCAAGGTAAACAGAAATAGTCTCAGAGATACAAGGTAAACAGAAAGAGTCTCGGAAATAGTCTCAGAGGAAAAACTGATGGTTGCTAGATGGGAGGGAGTGGGGATGAGGGAGAAGGGGAAGGGATTAGACAGCATAAATAGTTAACTACAATATTGCCACAGGGATACGAAAGACAGTTCGGGGAATATAATTAATAATGTTGTAAAAGTTTTGTAGGGTGTCAGATGGACACGTCTTGTTAGGGAGACCACATCACGGATGGTGTAGAGACTTGACCACTGCAGTGTACACCTGAAGCTGAAGCTGAATAATATTGCATGTCAAATATATATATATAGTCACAGGATGTGGAGTGTAGAGTGGGGAGTGGAGTCAATGGAATTGTAATAGATATGTATGATGTTGGGGGTGGGCAGTAGATTGGGGGGAGGGGGGTTGTCACTTTGTGAGGAGTGAAAAGTATAACTGAAACTAAAAAAAAAAAAAAAGAGTGATCTCCTCAGTACCTGTCAAATCTCCCACCACATAGCATGTCTGTCACCTGTGGTATAGGACTTCCCTGCTGGCTATAGTACTGGCACATCACAGTGCCAAATGGAGTCCCCCACAGGGAAAAGGAGAACAGGAAGACCCCAGCAGCCTTTGTCACTGAGGACCCTGCAGCCCTTGCACTGCCACGGACCCCCCACAGTCTTGGCTGACATGGACTCCAGCTGCCAGAGAAAGCCAGAGCCCACACCGCAGCTAACATCATGATGAATGAAGAAAAACTGAAAACTTTTCCTCTAAGATCTGGAACAAGGCAAGGATGCACACTCGCGCTACTTCCATTTAATACAGTACTGGAAGTCCTGGTCAGAGCAGTCAGACAAGAAAAAGAAATAAAAGGCATCCAAATTGGAAAGGAAGAAGTAAAATATCTCTGTAGATGACATGATCATATAGGTAGAAAACCCTAAGCCTGCACAAAAAAAAGTGTTAGAATTAATCAATTCAATAAAGTTGCAGGATACAAAATTAATATACCAAAATCAGTGATGTTTCTATATACAACAATGAACCATCTGAAAAGGAAATTAAGAAAACAATCCCATTTGCAATAGCCTCAAAAAAATGAAATACTTAGAAACAAACTTAACCAATGAGGTTGAAAGACTCATACACTGAAAATTATGAAACACTGATGAAGGAAATTAAAGAAGACACAGATAAATGGAAAGACATCCCTGTTCATGGGTTGGGAGAATTAGTATTGTTAAAACACCCATATTATCCAAAGTGATCTACAGAATCAATGCAATCTCTATCAAAATCCCAATGGCATTCTTCACAGAAATAGAAAATACAACTGTAAAATTTATATGGAACCACAAAAGACCACAAATAGCTACAGAAATCTTTAGCAAGAAGAATAAAGCTGGAGGCACATTTCTTGATTTTAAAATATATTACAAAACTACAGTAATCAAAGCAATATGGCACTGCCATAAAAACAGATGTAGAGATCAATGGAACAGAACAGAGAGCCCAGAAACAAAACCACGATCTTATGGTCAATGGACCTTCACAAGGGTGCCAACAATTCCCAGTGGGAAAAGGACAGTCTCTTTAATAAATGGTCTTGGGAAAACTGGACATCTACCTGCAGAAGAATGAGACTGAACCCTTATCTCACAGCATATACAAAAGACAACTCAAAACAGATTAAAGATTTAAACATAAGACCTGGAGCCATAAAAATATTAGAGAAAACATAGGGAGAAGCTTCTTGACATTGGTCTGAGCAATAATATTTTTAGCTATGACACCAAAACCACAGGCAACAAAGGAAAAAACAAAGTGGGATTGCATCAAAATAAAAGCTTCTGCACAGAAGAGGAAAAATCAACAGAGTGCAAAGGCCACCTATGGAATGGGAGGAAATGTTTGCCAACTATATGTCTGATAAAGAGTTACTATCCAACGCAACAGCAAAAAACTCACACAACTCAATAGCACAAATCAAACGAAACCCCAAATAATTTGATTCAAAAATGGGCAGAGGATACAAATAGACATTTCAAAAAAGATGACAAACAAGTGACCAGGAGGTACATGACAACATGCCATCCAGCAGGTCATCCAGCCCGAGCCCCCCAAGGTGCACAGCCAGGGTGCAGCCTCTGCAGTGCTGGTGGCTCCTGGCTTACCAAGACTTTGCAGTTCAGCCCCCCGATAGCCAGTGGCTCTCCTTGTAGGCTCCGTCTTCTCAGCACCACTTCCCCATTGGCAAATACCTACAGAGCTGAAGCAGGGTCCCATCTGTCCGCCGGTCTTGTCCAGTCCTTGGATGCTCTCCAGGAGATTTTAACAGGCTGCTTCTTCATGTGACTCTGGTCAGGCTCAGCCGGTCCATCCTGACTGTGCTCAGTGCATGCCCAGACTTCTTCCAATGCGCTCTGTGGGTTACACGCTTGAGTTTGTCCTGTTACTTGCTGGGTCCTTGGGTTTTGTAATTCATTTCAGTAAAGTCACGTTTTATGGTCCTCACAATCCTTTCTTGCGCTGGCATTCCCCCCTGGCAGGCCAGTCCTGTTTCATGGATATAATATTGTCCTGAGAGTCGCCCAAGGCTCTCTTTAAAAATGTTTGTCCACATTTGTAAAAGTTCTTGCCTATTGCTGAGTTCACGCCATCACACCTGGGCTGATCGATTTTGGTATGCCTGTGGCCCTTCTGTCCTGACACGTCTGAGGGGCCTCGCAGGTGCCTGGCGGTCCCTCCAGGTTTACAAGCGAAGAGTGAGGCTTAGGAGTACTCGGAGCTGGCATGGGGTCCCCCTCAGCCATGTGGCTCTGTCACACTGGCCGTCTCCACTTTCTCTCGTTCCAGTCTCAGCCTTATATTCTGTCTTGAGGGCCACTTTCCACTGGTCCTGAGATCAACTACAGCAGAGATGAGACTACAAACAGACGAAAAAGCCCAAAGATCAAATTCAAGTTCAGTGCATTAAAGAGGTGTTTCTGGACCATGAACGAGTCTGTGTTTACATTCTAGTTCTATATTCTTTCTCTCTGGGCTAATTCCTCTCTCCTTCGGTGAAATTCTAAAAAAAAACCACACTCATGTCTCGCAGGTGTAAACAGGAAGGAAGAAGAGACTCCCATGTTACCCACAATTTACGCCACCTGCTCTCTGGGAAGATGGGTGCATGCCAACTGGAAGACTTGGCCGAGGAAGCAAGGAGACCCCCCAAAGGACCGACTTCAGGGCCTTTAAGTAGCAGTGCTGTTCGTCTGTAGCTGCAAGGACCCTAGAAGCAAATACCACGTATCTTCTTCAAGCAGTTTTCCCACTGACAACAGAAATATAAACTCATCTGCTCTGTGTGAATGCTCAGAAACACCACGGTTTACTATGCTGCTATAATTAAATGAAATGGCACTGCGAGAAGGGAAACCCAGAGCGGCCGTCACAAAAATCCAAGTGGCCATATTTTCAGCAGCTGGTGAGTCACCGTTCTCCAGGAATAGACAGGGCCCAAGGCAGAAGAATGCATGGTCATTTCACACAGAGCTGATTCCAGTGGTGCTGACCAGTCTCACAGGAGGGATCGAGATTATTCTGAGGCTTTTTACCTCTGAGAGTGGCGTTTCCTGACACCCTGCTCAGGGGGTCCCCCACAAATAAGTCATAGTCCCAAGGTTAATCCATGTATGACATGCAGAATAATGTCACCCATGGTATCTCAATTCCCAGCGGACTCACCAAATATAAGTGGGGTTAATCCTATGTCTTTTCAAAGTATCTCTGTGCATAAGTCACACCAAACAGCCACCATACAGTGCTGATGGATTATGGTGGGTGAATTTGATAATAACAGTGGCTTTTTGGGTGAATAAGCAAGAGCTCCTATTTACTGGGTGACCTAACTCCGAGCAGCCTCGTGAGGCAGATGTCATGGTCTCCATTCTACAGATGAGCACCTGAGGTTCAGAAAGGTTAAGCAACTCAATCGAGTTCACAGTGGAGGGACGAAGCCAAACAGGGCACTGTGACTGCCAACACAGGCTCTGCCCGTCATTCTTGCTGCTCGGCTGCAGGTGGTATTCTGTGGGTATTCCCAGCCCAGCGTTGGGGTCTGGGGATGTTTTTTCTAAAACTGCAGGTTCTGTTACTGGTCCACACTGGTCCACGACAGTGGCTGGATCTGAGGCAGAGCAGGCACCACCTTTAAGCTGGCTCTCCAGCCAGGGGCTGCCTGCCTATCATCACAGAAGAAGCTGAAGCTTGCCATGCCCAGGATCTGGACCAACAGGGCCACTGTGGAGAACAACATTATTCTCAGGGTCCAGTGAGGTGTTGTTAAACGAAGACCCTGGAGTCCACAAACCACGCTGTCTGGTGCTATGGTGGCAAGCGTCCTGACTCGGGGCCAAAGCCTCCACTTCCTGCTCAGCAGCACTGGCTCCACTTTGTGCTTGTCCCTTCAGATGTGGTTTATCTCTTAGTAGGCACCTTGTGCTGCAATGGACCAGCTTGCTTCCACTACCATGCAGCCTGCACTTTCTAGGTACAAAGTCAGAGCCTGAGGTATTCAGAGCTGGGATATTCAGGCAACAAGGTAAAACTACATGTCCACACTGGGTGTTTGTGTGTACGATGATTCGGAAGGGGTGTCTATGAGTCTCGACACACAGCAGTGTTAACCCCGCTATGCACTAGATGGTGCTGAGTACCCTTCGCAGATGATGGCATCAATGTCCGCACCCTCATGTGACTGCAGTCGCTCTGCTGAGGCCACTGAGCGTCTGAGTCGGCTCCAGCCCGGGTGTACCAGCCCCACCTCAGCCTCGTCCTTATTCCTCCAGGACCACGTATGCTACAGGGTGCTGGAGTGGGCGTCCATGCTTATTCTGATAATAAATAAATGCCAGTAGTTTCAAGATTAGAAAGGATCACAGTACAGCTTTTAAAAAGGATAATAGTTTAAAATTTAAAAAATTTTATTGTAATGTAAATTTCAGTTTTTGTCAACTTTGAGGATTACAAAGTGTGAAGAATGTTTCTGGTCAGGACCGATTCATAAAGGAACATCCCATGGGTATTAGTGAACCTCAGGGCTTGACCCTGCATCTCCGGTTCTCTCTGCTCATCCCCTAATAACATTCTTATCCAAGGTCCCAAGCCTTTCACGTGTTGAAAACTCCACCATGTTCACATCAGTCCTCTTGTCTCCTTTGAGCTTCACAGAGCCGACCTGACATCTGCACTTGGATGCCTCGTGCTTACCTCGAACCAAAGACGTCCAAACGGACATCTCGGCTTCCGCCACCCCACACAGTCCCCAGCTTCCTCCATCTGAGTAAAACCACTATCAGCCTGGTTGTTCAGAAACCTTGGGGCTCCTGCGTGATTTCTGCCTCCTGTCCCCTCACTTGTGATCTGTCAGCAAGTCCTGCTGTTCACCTCAATTATGTAGTGAAGCTGTCCACCACTCTGGCTCTGTCCACCTGGATAGCTGCTGCCCTCACTGGAGTCCTCGGCCGCAGCACTGCTGACACTGGGGCTGGGTGGCGCCTTCGCTTGGGGGCAGGCGTGGGGAGGGCCTCCTGTGCAGGTGGGGGCAGCACCTCTGGCTCCACCCACTCAAGGCCTGCAGCACCCCCTCTGTCACGCCAGCAATCGCCATACCCCAAACATCTCCGGGCATCGCCAAATATACACTGGGATCAAGATCTTCCAGTCCATTTTTTGCTCAGGAGAAACAAGAGGCAATGATGTTCTTACATCCTAATCAGGTCATTTCACTGTCTTGCTTTAAAATGCTCAGTGATCCTCTGTTGGATATAAACTTGGAACTCTTTACCAGGAGACACTAAAGGCCTCATGTGACCAGACCCTCCCACAGCCCCAACCTCTCCCCTCACTTACCCACCTTCAGCTAGTGCTGTGGGCTGACTGTCTGTGTTGCCACAATTCATGTGCTGAATCCTAAACAGCAAAGTGATGGAGTTAGGAGGTGGGGCCTCTGGGAGGTGATGAGATCACAAAGGCGGAGCCCTCACAATGAGATGAGTGACATAAAAGAGGCCCAGAGAGCCCCCTTCTCCTTCATCCATGTGAGGACACAGGAGAAGACAGTCTGTGAACCAGAGAGCAGGTCCTCCCCAGACACTGAACCTGCTGGGACCTTGACCCTGGTCTTCCAGCCTCCAGACAGAGAAGGGAATGTGTGTTGTCTAAGCTCCCACCTGTGTTCTGTTGGGCAGCCCAGGCTGCCTGAGACGGCTAGAGCAGCCTTCTTTAACTCTGGGGACGCCGCCCGGCCCTTTCTCACATGGTCTTCGAGCACGCTGTGACCTCTGCCTGGAGCCCTTCAAGTCTCAGCATAAATGAGACGTCCATCCTGGCCATCCCACCTGCACCCTGTTATTCTCCCTCGGCTGTTTATTTCCTGCACTGGGGCAGCCCTGGCTCCCTGACTTTCACCGGGTGAAAGATGACAGGAAGGCATATTTCAGAAGAGATGACAGCATGCACAGAGGACAGAAGAAAGCCTGGCGGTCCCAGGGGCCGAAGGGGCCTGTGGCAGCAGGAGTCAGTGAGGATGCGGACGGAGGCAGGGGCCATTCAGACTCCGCTGTATGCGAAGACTTAAAACACAGCACCAGAACCAGTCACCTCTCTGGGATTCCCCAGACAGAGGGACCAAGGGGCCTGATGTGCCTGGGTCTGGTGTGGAACATAAAACCCCCGGCTCCTTGAACCATAATTGAAATATGACAAATAAATAGGAAAAGGGAACTATTCCTGGAATTTTCAATGTTATTGGGACAAGGATGATGACTGAAGCTGCTCGTTGGTTGTGCTGTTGTTGAGTGGGTGTCACATGTTCACTGTGTCATGGGCCCCTTGGGGTGTGGACCAGAGGAGGCATCATCTAAGCCCTAAAGTGGCTTCACACTGTGGCTCCACAGAAGGGCCTTCGGTCTGATGTGTAGCCCCAAATGACAAAGCTCTGTGGGCATCTTTCTAGGGAAAGTGTCCCTTGCTTCCCTCAGGTTCTGAGAGAGGTCTGAGCCCCAGGGACATGCTGAGACCCACATACAGGCTCAGCCCTGAGCACGAGGCACGTTACCCCTTGTCTAAATGTCGCTCAGGTGACAGGACCATGCAGTTCATTCGTGTCAGAATCACACTCAATGAACCTGCAACCCCATGGACCAAAGGAACTGTTGGCGGAAACCACGTGCCCTCCCAGCAGCAGACTGTGAGGTCATGGTCACCGGAGCCCAGGCCTCAGTGTCACAGGTGCTGCAGTAACTGCAGAGGCCACACTGGGTAGTTTCTGACACCCGTGTGTAAACCTGCCTCAAGAATCGAGTCCAAGGATCCTCTCTGGAGGTTAGCAATAAGGCTGGAGAACATGTATAAAGATTGTTCCAGACTATGGGCAACAGTATAGGAAGAGAGACCTCTTCAAGTCAAGAAACAAAAGAAGTTTTATTGTTTTTTTAAAGGGGAGTGACAGGAAATGAGAAAGAGTGTTTCTCACCCTCAGTGTCCAGAATAGCAGGAACACTGATGTAATCCAGCAGAACAGAGGCAGAAGGCCTGACGCAGGAGTCCTGCAGCAAGCACACACTAATAAAAACCCCAGGAGTAACTCAGGCCATGTACTTGCTGTCAGATTTCCCAGTGATTTTCTAAGTGAAAACATTCTTGAGCTTTCCGGAATGTGAAAAGAATGGTGGCCCCAGCCAATTCATATATCTTGCAGGAACAGTTGTACTTCCATGAAGGAAGCTCGGAATAAGCACTGGTCTTGCTCTAAGCCCTTCCTATTCGGATGTTCCATTTTTATATTTTTTCCGATTACCTTTAGAAGAGTTTGTGAAAACATTCATCACATACCAAACTTCTGACTTAAAAAGCTGGCTTCTCCTTGCAAAACTAAAAGCTGAAGTTTCCCATCCTCCAAGCCAGTGTGAGGAGAGGATGTCCCCTTTGCCCAAAAGAACCAGAGTCCAAGATGAATACTACTGGTTACAAATCCTCGTTCTTCCTTACCTGTTCACATCTTGCACCTGTGATCTAGACAGGCAGTCCTCATGCTGCGCTGGTCCGCGCCTCAAAGGCCTTCCTGAAATGTCTCCTGACTCCCCCACCTCCACATGCTCCGTCATCTATCCTTGCACTTGGACCTTCCCCTAACTGACATGGCTCCATCAGGCACCGCTGTGGCCCCCAGCAAGCACACCTGTATTTGCATGTGTGCAGGTATATGTGCGCGGGCCTCTGTCTGCATGAGGCTCCTGTCTCCTTGTGCTTTCGTTCCCAGAGCCTTCTACTTTCCTCCTCCTCATTAGGACCAGCCTCTTTCAATTCAGACCACCACACACCTTCAAGTCTTTCTAAGTCACTCTACTACAATTATTCCTTTCTTTCATCATGTCAGTAAATTCATTCAATAAATTCAGGGAGTGTATAAACACTTTTTCCTATGCAGGACACTATGGGTGATATGAAACATGTAAGAAAGTGTCTGTTCCACTTAGAGATCAAAGTCTAGTAAGTAAAATCAGATGTTTTAGATAGCTACAATTCAAGGAGACGTGGCACAGCGACATGGACGGTGCTTATAGCCACTTAGAGGGACAAGGCGACTTTCACCCACCACCACCCATGCTGGGACCACAGGGTCCTGGGCCTTCAGGAAGGGAGGATGGGAGGAAACCAGGGTGACGGGAGGAGGGTACTGACCTAGAGGATAGGGCTGGCCCCAAGGTCTAATATGCAGTGTTCCGATTCGACCTGAACAGAAACTCACTTCCTGGAAGAATGCAACAAGAAAATGGGTCATGGCAGCAAAAAGAAACAGCGGATGATACTCAGAGCTGCAGAGAGGCACCAACATAGTTCCAGGAAGAGGAAGAACGGAGAGGAAGGACCAAGGGAGAAGGAAGTGGGGCAAAGGGTGTGAAGGCTTCAGCCAAGTAGACCAGGTTCCTGGGCAAGACTGATTCTAGCAGGAAGCTATGAGGGAAGTGGGTGCCAGGGAAGCCAACACACTCGGCGGGAGGGCTGCAGCCCAGGAGCCCCTCCCCAACTACCCAAAGGTGCCAGGCCTGGGCTTGGACTCTAGACCTAATCACTTTCCTTATGAGTGCTATCATTCATGCTACTTTATTAATTAAAGAAGAGTTGTGCACATGAAATGAAGCATGTACAAATCATTCAAAAGAGTATATAATAAAACAGTTGAACGTGGGTGTTGGCTATACAGAGTCATTGCAGCTCCTTACATTCAGTTGGTTTGGAATGTTCATATGGTAAGGTGGGGAGGCAGTAAGTCCCCTCCCTAACAGTTCTGCCCTCATCAGAGGAAGTGAGACTTAGAGCCAGGTTAGGAATGCAGGGGGCATGGGCACGCCCAGGGCAAGCACACCAGCTGGCCTAACCTGTGTACCCCCCGCACCCAACACAGGAGTGAACTCGTACAGGATCAGCTCCCAGAGCCCAAGAGCTCATCGTCACCCAGAGGGAACGTGCACACAGTGCCACAGGGCAGCATGGGTAAAATGCTGATGACAGCTCCAAGGCAGGAGGGGTCCACATGTGGAAGAGATGGGATGCAGGCAGTACTGTGAAGGAGGAGCAAGGTTTGGGTAATCTGAAAGTGTGTGTGTGTGTGTGTGTGTGTGTGTGTGTGTGTGTGTGTGTGTGGTCATTTTGTTAAGCATAAGTAGAACTCCTACCACTTGCCTTTCTTCTTAATTACCGCATTATCTCTGGGCATCGGCCAGGGAGACCAATATCGGATGAGAACAGACTACACATGGCGGGGACTGATAGAAAGCCTGCTGCTGTCCCTTACTTCCTGTCCACCTTCACCTGCCTCGTCTGCTTATCGGACATGGTAGGTAGGATGCCATGTTACAGGTGGAGTTAGCCTAATGGAATAATACTTCTTGGGCACTAGACTGATCTGGACCTTTTGTCTCAAAAAGGTGGTATGTGAACAAAATTGTAAGACCAGAGTACATACCAGTGTCTTTAAGGTATTTCTACTACTGGGCTTAAGAAAATCCTCCAGAACTCCTTTCAATATATTAAAAAAAAAAACTTGTTAAAGAATTAAGCACTTTGAGAACATGTGCTTCTATGAAGTAACAACTATGTTTTCTTATGTTCACCTGCCTTTTCTAGGATAGCTTAATTTTTTTTAACTCTAATCTAAAATAATCTCACATTTCCCATCATGGAAAAAAAAAGTGAATCAGAAACTCTGAGTGCCAAGCTTTTCTTTGCTTCTTCCTAGCTTATTAAGTGAACTCAGCTGAGTCATTCAACCTTTGAGCTTATTTTTTTAACTGAAATAAAATGAAAAGATGAGACTAATCCTGCCCCATTGATTTCATTGATTACATTGATATGATGGTCAAATGAAATATGCATGCATAAACACTAACTCACTGTATGAAATACAAAAGGTTATTAAAGTTTCAGCAAGTTAATATGTACCAACTTACATGATTCATTGTTTATGAGTTTATGAGTGACTTTTAGAGATATACGATTGAACCATACATAGAAAGCAAGTACTTTGCCCCAAATATTAAAATCTCCGGGCCCAGACAATGTCACTGCAGCATTCTACCAAACATTTAAAGAATTAACTCCAATTCTACACAATCTCTTCCAGGAAACAGAAGAGGAGGGAACACTTATCAATTTACTTCATGAAGCTAATATGACCCTGATACCAAAACCAGACAGACAGTATAAAAAAAGAAACCTACAGGGCTGGCCAAGTGGCTCATTGGTTAATAGTTGGCTTGGGAGCGTGAGCTCTGAGCAGCAGGGCCCCAGTTCAGAACCCACATGGGGGCCAGTGATGCTGCGCCCTCTACAGCTAAGATGGTGAACAACAGCTCAACCTGGAGCTGGGCTGCAGTGAGTCACCGGCGATAGTGTAGGCTGCAGTGGAAATGCAGTGGGCTGCTGTAAGATACCGTGAGTGGCCGGCAGCCGGCGTGAGCTGCGGTGAGCTGTGGTGAGCTGCCATGAGCCGCTGTGAGCCACCGTGAGCAACCGTCCAATGGCCAGCGACCTATCTGCCTCAGCCAGAAAGAGTGCAATGATCACAATACCAACATGGGCCAGTGAAGCGACGTCCTCCACAACTAGGCTGAAGAACACAAGAACAGCAACTTGTCTGTTCCCCATCCCCGATTCCCCAATAAAATCTTTTAAAGTAAATAAATAAATAAATAAGAAAAGAAACCTACAGACCAACATCCTTATATAGACACATAACTTTGTAAAAAACAGTAAATAAAATTCAGCACATATAAAAATAAGTCTATACCATGGCCAAGTTTATTCTAGGGATGTAAGGCTGGCTCAATGTAATCTACCACATTAACAGGTTAAAGAAGAAAGAGCATATCAGCTGATGCAGAAAAAGAATTTGATAAAACTAACAGCCAGTCATAGTAAAAAGAAAAAAGAGAACTCCCAGAAAAATAAAAATAAAAGGGATTCTTCCTCAACTTAATAAAACACATGGAAAAGAACCAACAGCTAACCATATACTTAGTGGTAAAAGACAGTGCTTTCCCCCGAGACTGGGAACAAGGCAAAGAGGCCTGCTCTCAGCATTCTTTTCAACATGGTACTGAGAGTCCTAGCCATTACAATAAGCAAAGAAAAGGAAATAAAAGGCATACCTATAAGAAGGAAAGAAAGAAAACTATCCCTCTTTGCAGGTGACATGATTGTCTACATAGAAAATACCAGGGAATCAAACAAAAAAAATCCCTAAAGAGAGTTCAGCAGGATCACAGGATACACAGAAAACATACAAAATAAATTGTATCTGTATATACTAGACATGAATAAACACAAATTAAAATTAAAAATAAAATGTAATTTAAATCACTGAAAAAAAAAGAAATACTTAGGTGTAAATCTAAAAAGACACATATGCAATTCGTATGCTGAAAATTACAAAATGCCAGTGAAAGAAATCAAAGAGCATCTAAATAAATGAAGAAATGTAGGGAGTTCATGGATTGGAAGACTCAACATAGTAAACATCCCAATTCTCACCATATGTATATAATACAGATATACAGATTTAATGTAATTTTTGTTCCAACTGCCAGCAAGATATTTTGTAGATAAAGAAAATTTTAGAATATATGCAGAGAAACAAAGGAACTAGGATAGCTAAACCAATATTGAAAAACAAGAATAAAGTGATAGAGGACCGGCCGAGTGGCACAATGGTTGGGAGCTGGCTTGGGACACCAGAGGGCCCCGGTTTGGATCCCACATATGAGGGCCAGTGACACTGCCCTCCACAGCTAAGATGCTGAACGGCAGCTCAACCTGGAGCTGGGCTGCT
>NW_017732151.1:598106-608271 GCF_001890085.2 Hipposideros armiger
CACAGCAGCCCAGCTCCAGGTTGAGCTGTTGTTCAGCATCTTAGCTGCAGAGGGCAGTGTCACTGGCCCTCATATGTGGGATCCGAACCGGGGCCTCTGGCGTCCCAAGCCAGTTCTTAACCATCGCGCCACTCGGCCGGCCCGAACCTTGTCAAGTTTTAAGCCACCTTGTTTGACTGATTGATTAAAAAAACTCATATAATTAACTTCATGATCTGGGCAGCTTTTTACATTTGAAGAAGCCATTATTCATCAGTCAATCAGAAAATGTGGAACTTCTTAACCTTCTCTGCCAGTGCCACTGTGCCTCCTTCTAACAGGCTCAGGACTTCCTTCCCTTGTCCCCACTGTCATACTGTGCACCACTGACTGTGGCTGAAAGTGGAGTGTGGGTCACTCACTGGCCATCTGCTGCCCAGACGACCACAGCACGCCTGCCATCCGTACTGCCAGACTGAACGGAGTCACATTTTCCCCATTCCCGGAAGAAGCAGAACAAAACGTTGGTTTGTTTGTTTGTTGGTGAGAACTAGCAAGGTCACTGGCTTTGATGACCAAACACTGGCTCTTGCTTCCTTTTCACCCTGATGAAGGCTCCCTTCTGAAACTCTGTAGAGAAAAATGCTTGAGTCAAAGCTATGGCAGTTACCATTTCCACTTGGCTTTGACCCAAGTCCTCATCCCTGAATGCTTTCAAAAATGAAAAAGAATATTTTCTGAGGGTATTTTTGTTGTCTAATATTATCTGCTCTGTTTAGTCATAGTGTAGTTTCTAGTTCAATCCTTTGATACAATAAATGGGGAAACAAGGGCCAAAGAGCTTGACTAACTTGCTAAAAGTTAGAGATAGAAATGGGGTGCCCGGTTCCAGGCCCTCTGCCCTTATTTTGCCCCCCGTCATGCTACTACACTGAATCAGAGGACAAATGTGAAAGGAAATGTTAATCTTCTTAACCTTTTAAGATTGTTTTAAATAACTGGAGAAACTACCATACTGATTACCTTAAAAGTTATCGGAAAGTAATTTGCTCACCTTACCACATCCTTTTGGACAAATGTGTATTTATTTATAAAAATAACAATTATAAACACAGTCACACTGGGCATCAGGGCTTCAATATGTGAATTTGAGGTGGATACAAACATTCAGTCCATAACATGCAGTAATGCTTAAGATGTCTTTAAATTATGTTAAAAATATAATATATAAAAATATGAACTATAACCATAACTTATAACATGTGCTTACTTATATTTTATAGTACATGAAAAATGGAAACATTTAAAAATCCATAAACATAAGAAGAAAAAAATGTTTACTGAATTTCAAATTTTGTTAAATATTATCGACAATAATTATGCATATAACTTGGACTCTCATGTACTGCGACACTTAAAGCATCTGACATTCAACCTTTAGACACTAGCTGTTAACAAACTGTTCACGGACTGATTTTAATGAGAAATGAAAGAAGAGCCCCAGAAACAGACACTGGAACGGAGCAAGGCACTTGGAGATGGGACACAGGGGACATGAGGCTCAGGGTCAGGTGCACCATCAGCGGTGGCTAGAGGCCGACTCCAGGGGCAGGCCAGGCCGCCCCACATGATGGGCCAGGGACAACAATGCAGAGCACAGGTGTTGGCAGGCAGGGAGGCTGGCCTTCCCCTGAGCACTGGCTGGATGATAAGCCTCTGTCCGAGCTGGAGTGGGGTCAGGGGCCATGGGGAAGGGCCAGCTAAGACAATGACATTCAAACCCAAATCTGCTAATTCTCAGGCCTACATCCCTCCCTCCTTTTGTAAGGGTCATAACCTCAGGCCCATGATGTTGAACGAAACTTCCATGTTCTCCTGGTCTTGAAAACTAACCAACCAGCATCCCCAGAGATAGGGTACAATTGGCTGACCTCTGATACAACTGTAGTAATATGATGATAGATTTCCTACAGTGAAGTAGCCGACCATCACTATATGCGCCAGTCTCCAGGGGAGCTCTGAAGTTCAGTCTAGCAACATGGTGACATGAAGCCCCCACCGTGCAGAACCTTACTGAGAATATGGCAGAAAGCAACCACGCTGGTGGACAAGTCAGATGTCAGAGTCCTGTCCTTTCGGCCATTTCTCCTGACTTGCATGCTACATACCAGTGAGACGAGTTTGGTCACGGGCATATGTATGTCCTCACCTACACCCCCCCTCCTCTCTCCGCATGCCCCACTCCCTGCCTCGGTGCTCTCCCTCCATCACCAAGAATGCCAGGGAGCCAACTTTTCCTAGGACCCCAGCCACCCGCTTCCCTTGGGCTGTCACACAGCCCCGTGATAGCAGGTGGCAGGGCTAGCAGTGTCCCTGCTGTCATGGAGGTCCTGGGGGGTCGGGGGTGGGGGGCAGAAAATAGGAAACAGCCGCCATTACTGCTTGAGTGCTGTGGTGCTCCCATCGCCCTCCTGCTCTCTGCAGCATCTCTGACACCGTCCTCATGTCCATCACCCTCACTGCCCACTTCTCCTTTACAGCTTTGTTAGTAAAAGTAAAAAGAGAGACTTCATAAAGTCAATCTTAGCTCAACCAATCCACTCACGTTAAAAAGAAAGCCGGGCAGAAATCACTCCCATTCAGAAGTAAGGCTGAAAACTGGCTTCTGAGTCACACTCTTGTGTATGTTCCAGGTGCTGTCCTGGGAAAAGGCACCAACACGCATACCACAGTTAGATGGAGTCAGAGGAGGATGGAGGCTGCTTAAGCCCAACAGTTAGAATAATACACAAGCAAAGGTCCAGCGTCCCATTTTGAACAGAGTCAGGATGCAGAATGGCTCAGCTGGGTGTTCTCACACAGGCATCGCGTGAGGTTTGGCCTAAGAGCAGCTGGAGCTGGAGAATCACTTCCCAGGGGCCTCAGTTCCTCCCCACTGGGACCCCTCCATAGCTGCTGGCCTGTCCTGACGACATGTCAGCTGGCCTCCCTCAAAGCGAGTAACCATGGTTCTAAAAATGTCATTAGGTCATGAAATTATCACAACTTCCCATATTTATGATGCTCTTCTTGTAGGGGTTCCCCACTCATTCAAAGATGAGTACTAGTAATACTCCCACTATTAGGTATGTAGCTACACATTTCAGAGGCTGGTCCACCCGAAAGAGAACTGACTTCCAGGATGAAGTCTCTTTTAACCTTCTGGCTGGAACTAGGATAGGATTTTTGGGATAGAAGATCCTTGTTAAACTAAATTACTTGGGAGGAATAGGGACCTAGGGAAATAGGTCTGGTCCAGAGAGAAGAAAAGTGGGTGGGGGAAGCATGTGGAATCTGATCCTGGAAGAAATGAGGGGGTTAGGCTCTGGGGAGGGTCTAGGAGTTTGATCTGGGAAGTCCCCTCCCCTTCTCCATCTTTATCTCCCCATTCCCCTATTATACTCTCCCATTGTCCTTGACGTAGTTATTTCTCCCACTTCCATTTCTAAGCTGCCTCCATCAGATACTTCTAATAATAAATCTGGATCTAAACTGGGCAAGGGAAAATAGAAATGACTAACAAACATGAAAATGTGCTGAAACACATTAGTTAACATAAGAAATATAAATTAAAGCAAAAATAGATACTATGGATACTAATTAGTAATAGATACTAATCCAGTAAGTTGGATTACTGGAACACCAATTGTAATTGTAATCACTAGATGGAATAGCAAGGTCGTGAGGGACTGGGACTCTCCCTGTCCTATCATTCTCAGATGGGGACAGGAGAAGGACTTCCCCCAATAGAACCTGTGATGACATCAGACTGGAGAGAAAAGCAGGCTGAGGCCCTAGGATCTGTATGCATGATTAGCAGCCAAGAGGACATCTCCAACACTCACTTCCTTCCAAGCACATTCCTCACAATGGCTTTTGCAGACCTTGTCACTGTTACATCCTGCCAGTCTACCTCATTTTCAGCAAATGACCTGACCTGAAGGTCCACTCTGAGCTCCCTTCAGCTTGAGAGGAACAGGGTTCTGCTTCTTGGCCTCCACGAACCTCTTCTCCTGAGCCAATGATTCTGTCCAGTCAAGATTTTAAGGCTCAACTCTCCACACAACATTCAACACTTTCTCTATAGTATTTAGATCAACCTCTAGTTGCCACCTAAACTCATTTCTAAATGACACTTTGAGACCATCTTTCCACAGTCTTCCAATTGCCTCAGGATGCAGCCCAAAATCCTCAGTCTGGTGCAGACAGCCAACCTGGGACCAGCCCGCGCTTCTCGCATTGCCTCTCACATCTCCCCATCATGTACTCTCTGACCCAGAGTCCAGTTTCCTCACTGTTCCCCATAAATGCCAAGTTCATGCTGTCTTCCTGTTCCAGATACTTTCCTTCTCTCTTTTCACTGAGGGAAACCCATCAGGTCTTGAAGTCCCAACACTGAAAGTCCTCTGCCTACCCCCAGTACCCACAGCACTTATTGTTAGAATAACATTTTGTCTTCTGATTATTTAGTATTTTGTTATACACTGTGTTGTTCATAAATGTCTCATCTCCGCCCAAACACTGTTATATCTTTGAGAACACAGCCCATATTACATGTAGCTTTTCTTTTGTATACTTACAAAAAATAAGCATTTTGTTGTATATCCTTTAACAAACAACATCATGCTCAAGATCAAAGTAGGGACTTTATAGGTGTTCATTGAATAGCCCTGTGTTTTGGTGGTGGGAGAGCATATTAAGAGCCACGTTCACCTGCATTCAGCAGACACACTAGGTTATGGTGATAGGATCAAGACCTTAAAACTGAAAGAATTCTGATTTCAAGTAGGCTAATATAACTCCTGTTTCCATTCACAAAGGTTACATAACCAGAGCTGCACCCGCAAGACATGCTAATGTCTTCTGGGAGAATTGAAGCTATTCTTCTCTGAGCACAGATGTCACAGGCTGACTGGGTTTTATCAGAGAGCAATATATTGTCTGGTTAAATCTTTATATAGAAAGCTATTTGTCTTCCACTTTGCTATGTTAGGCAAGGTACAGCAAAAAAATTTCCACTGAGCGAAATGTTCAATTTCCACGATGGGACCTCCATTGTGCTGTCAGAGAACATGGAACACGGGGTGTGGTGAGAACACACCGAATCTGGAGTCTGGCTTGCTGTCAGTCGCATGGCAATCTTGAGCAGACTGCTTTACATCTGAGTTTCACTTTCCCTATCTATAAAATGGCAATGGTGGCAACTTATACTCCAGTGTCACTCACCCTTTATATTACTGAGTACAAACTCATGCAGTCTTTTTTTTTTATTCAATGTGTACTAATGTATTACTGTCATTATTCATTTAGATACTTCCACCTAATTTGACTAAGCTAGTTCCTTATTGTACTTCCACTTTGTGGCATTTTGGAGCCAGAGATCCTCCAGAGCTTAAAACCTTTTGTGAAACCCCTCTTGCCTCATCATAACATCTTGACTCACCATCAAACCCAAATATTTAAGTGTCTCACAAGACCCTCGGGGTCCTTGCCTTGCTCACCCCCTGGGCTCCTGTGCCCCCTGCCTCACCAACTTGACTTTATGCTCTGCCATGCTCAAACACTGCTGTCCTTTGACCAGCAATGGACTCTCCCTCCCTGCAGGGAGGTTTGCCAGCAGCCCCTCCACTCTGGTCTCTGACCTTGGCTTAGTCATCACTTTCTCTGATTCCTCCCCCAGCTGGCTGCGGCCCCTCCCATGTGTACTCTGTGCACACTCTCTAGTCAGCCTCATTCCTCTTGATCGCTCCCTGTCTGCTCACCTGCCTCTGGTGTGTGCAGTCTCCCCAGCACTCAGCATGGCTCCTGAGGCTCAGTAGGACCTTGGCGAGTGTTTAATTCATGGGTAAAAGAATAGCTCTAGATCATTAGGAATAAAGTTTGAGTGGTGCAAATAAGTTTGCTAATATACAGGTAAGATAATTTCCAGTGATGACACATCCCACAAAGAAAGGGTTTATTTTTCATAGGAAATGCTGGGAGAATAAAAGAAAAGAATGTTCTCAGAGGGACGGCCAAGTGGCACGATGGTTAAGAACTGGCTTGGGACGCCAGAGGGCCCCGGGTCGGATCCCACATATAAGGGCCAGTGACACTGCCCTCCACAGCTAAGATGCTGAACAACAGCTCAACCTGGAGCTGGGCTGCCGTGAGAGTCGCCGGTGACGGCGTAGGCTGCAGCCCCTGTGGCAGTGGGTTGCCATGAGCTACCGTGTGTAGCCAGTAGCCAGCAGCCAGCAGCCAGCAGCCAGCAGCCAGCAGCCAGCGTGAGCGGCCGTCCAGAAGCCGGCGACTGATCTGCCTCGCCCGGGAAGAGCGCAATGATGGTGCCAACTTGGGCCAGTGAAGCAACGTCCTCCACAACTAGACTGAAGAACAAAACGACAGCAACTTGTCTGTTCCCCTTCCCCCAATTCCCCAGCACTGTTCCCATCCCCCCAATTCCCCAATTTAAATCTTTAAAAAAAAAATGTTCTCAGATATGAGCTGAAACTTAGGCCTTTACTAAGAGACTAATGTCTTGCGTTTTTCATTGGTTAAGCCAACAGACATTTTTAAGGAGGTACTACGTAACCCCCCACCCCACATACACAATGCTAGATATCATTCTGATTGTCTCCACCCTTAGGGAACAGACCATTGGCCAGGCAGTCATGTAAGTGGAAAATTATAACAGCTTTAACAGAGTGCTAAGAGGACCCGGAAGGGAAACCGGCTATCTAAAAGGAAAATTTTATGGTTGACATTTGAGCAGCAACTTGAAAAAGAAGCCAGACTTTAGCAGAAGTGGAAGTAGGGGAAGGACATTTCAGGCAGAGGGAAGAGCACAGATGAAGGACACTAAAGGACCACAGTTCTCAGGAATGAAAAGACACCCCACACTCAAACTTCACGAGCAGCAGACATCTGGGAGCCCATGCTCCTGTTTTGTTCTGGTCTTTACCAGGATTCACTACACACTATAGTGATTGTCAGTTGGTTTGCCTTCCAGTAAACAGTAGGTCCTGGAGTGTGAAGCCTGTGCATTGTTCCTGTCTAGACCCAGCAACTACCCCAGTGACTTCAAAATGCTTGCTAAGTCAGTGTGATTGGAAGGTTAGGATATCTGACCCTAAGGCTGGAAAGCAGATGGGACAGGCTGAGGCAGGCCTTCTAGTCCATAGAACACAACATAAATGTCACCCTCTGGAGCAGACAACAGGTCTTAACTCACAGGGGGATGGTGAGGAGGCTTCTTAAGGAAATGTCGTGTCATTGGCACAATGAGCAACAGGGTAAGGAGACCCGAATGCAGAGGTTGGCCACCATGCTATTAAAACTGTCGGGAGAAGAGCAAAACTATCCAAAGTGGGAGAAGGACAGTTTTTAGGGAGGGTAGGTAGAACTTGTAACTGCTTGACATAGGAAGTGTGGGTGACTGTGGTTTGAGACATTTATGCTAAAATAATTTTTAAAAAGTGATCTTATCTAAGTAGAAATGCCATAGAAATGTGTTTTATGTTACAACCTCACAAACCAAGGTGAAAACAGATGTTTCGTTTGAAACACAGATACAAAAAAAAAAAAAAAAGGTCAGGGGAACAAAAAGCCCAGTATTGATTGTTCAGGAAGGATCATTATAATGTGAACAAAAAGTGAGAGATGCCATTTCAACGTAAGTATTCTCCTATCATTTAAGTTATGAGTCTGTTTCATAATTTAGGAACTTGTTTGTATATCAAAATGTCTGCCATAACCATAATGTAAATACAAACAAAAAGATACAAGTCTAACTTACCAACTTTGGAGAGTTCCTGATCGTTCAAAAGTGGACCATGTCACTGGCCCCAGGGATGATGTTTCCGGCCAAGAGTAGGGGCCTTGATCTGAAAGGTTACAAGTGGACCTAAGCAAAAACGAGGCATCTGAGAAGGGCTCTGCAGCATACCCAACAGGTAGGTTCTCTTGGAAAGTGAACTTTCAACACTAATTTTTTCTGAAATGTGTACACGCTTTCAGTGTTCGAGGAAATCTCAGTCTTACATGATTATTATCCTTAAAGCTAGTTTTATGAATATCTTTTAACTTACAAGTGTCTTAGAGCTAGGATATGACAACACATCACAAAGCAGGAGGCACCCCACACTGATGGTAACACGTGATCCTCCCAATAACTACATGGAAGTCCAAACTGCTTGTCATTTGAATACCCTCAGGAGGAACTAATGGGTTGTCAGAAAAGTCATGACGCATGTTTGCGACAGATGGCTCTAGTTCCTTTTTGGAAGTACTAGAGTCATTCGCATCTATGTTATTGCTATGTCATTTGACAGCTGACAGTTCTAGCTTCATTCTAAAAAAAATTTGAGCGATTTGGTTGAGTTTTGGAGATTTTACAACAAGTTGAAGATGGAAGACCAAACTGTGCATTTTTGACATATTCTACTGTTTTACTTCCATAAAGGGAAGAACGCGCATCAAGCTTTTGAAAAGTTGCACAAAGTTTATGGTGAAAATGCTCTACAAGAACATCAGTGACAACGATGGCTCACGAAATTCTGTGCTGGTGATTTTGATCTCAATGACGCTCCTCAGTCAGGGAGGCCCACCTCGGTTGATGACGACAAAATAAAGGCATTGATCAAGTCAAACCCACGTTATATGATATGAGAGATTGCAGAAACATTGAACATCCATCATTCAAGCGTTCACAACCACCTAAAGAAGCTGGGATACATAAGCAAGCTCAACATTTGGGTTCTGCATGAACTCAAAGAAGTTCATTTGACGGTGCATATAAACATCTGCAATATGCTCATTACACGTGAGGAAAACGATCCTTTTTTGGAGCGACTGATAACTGGTGATGAGAAGTGGATTGTTTACAACAATGTGGTGCGCAAACGGTCTTGGTCCCAACGTGATGATTCCCCTCAAACGACATCGAAAGCAGACATTCATCAGAGGAAGGTTATGCTCTCAGTGTGGTGGGATTTTAAAGGTGTCGTGTTTTTCAACTTCCTACCAAGGAACCAAACAATCAATTCAAATGTGTACTGTCGGCAATTGGGCAGTTTGAACGAATCCATCCATCATCCAGAAACGTCTAGAGCTTAATTGTAAAGCAGTTGTGTTCCATCATGACAACGCGAGACCACACACAAATTTGGTCACCTGTCAAAAATTATTGGAGTTTGGATGGGATGTGTTGCCACACCCACCATACTCGCATGTCCTTGTGCCATCAGACTTCCACTTGTTTTGCTCTCTTCAAAACTCCTTGCGTGGGGTAATGTTCAATTCAGATGAGGCTGTAAATCAGCTCCTTGTTCATTTTTTCACAAATAAAGACAGGTCCTTCTATGAACGAGGAATTACGAAGCTCACTGAACGATGGCAAAAGGTTATGGAACAAAAGGGGCAATATATCATTGACTGATCTTTATTCTTTATATAAATAAATGACCTTTGAAATCATACACAAAATACATCATGACTTTTTCAACAACCCAGTAATAAGCACTGCGCACCATGAGCCAGGACAGAGTGACCCAGAAAAACTTTTGTAACAGGAGCTAAGTCCTACAGTTTGGGCTAATTCATACATATGTCTATACCATTGATAATCAATTTCGAGCGGGTATACAAAAAATCGGGCAGCAAGCTTCGAGGTGTACATATTTTTTTCTCCCCATAAATTGGGTCAGGAGCGGGTAACATATTTGGGCATGTACCTGGGTTTTAAGCACTCCCCTTGGAATCTCTGAGAAAGTAGGTGACAGAGGAGCTGCGCGACTGCAGGCACCTGCCTTCTCCGCAGCGAGCATGCTCGGGGGCTCTCCCACCCGACCTCCACTAGGACTGCCCACCGCCGGCGCCTTCCTGGCGCCGTCCAGGGACGAGGGGTGGCGTGGTCCTGGGTTGAGGGGGATGTGGGTCGCCGTCCTGAGGGGCGGTGGTTTTGGTCTGGAGGGGGTTGTCACTGTCTCGGGGTGAGGGAGGGGGACGTAGGTCGCAGTCCCAGGGGTGAGGTGTGTTGCGGCTCTAGGCGAGGGGGTCGGGAGTAGCTCTCCCGGAGTGAGAGGGGTGGGGTCACCGTCCGGGGACGAGGGGTGACAAGGTCCCGAGGGGTGGCGGGGTCACTGTCCCATGGTGACGGGGGCGGGGG
>NW_017732151.1:608886-623566 GCF_001890085.2 Hipposideros armiger
CCCCCACCTCCACCCCCCGGCCTCCGCCTCGGACCCGCGCCGCGCCCGCCTGTCACGGGCCGCCATCTTCCCGGAGGACGCGGCCGGCAGGGCGGCGGGCAGGACACGGCCAGACAGAGCTGGGCGGCGGCGGGGTGCAGGGCCAGAGTGCAGAATGGGGCCGGGGTCTGGGTAGGACATGGCCTGGGTCTGGCAGGACTGGGGCCCGAGCAGGGCCAGGGCGCGGGGCTCAGCCTAGGGTCCGGGGCACGGCTGAGGTCCCGGCAGAACAGGACCGGGGTCCGAGCAGGGGCAGGGCAGGGGTCTTAGCTTGTGGTCTTGGCAGAGCAGGGGTCGCATTCCAGGGTCCGGGCAGGGCCGGGTTTGGGTCAGGATAGGACCGGGATCCGGGCAGGGCCGGGGTCTGGGCAGGACAGGGCCGGATCCGGTCCCCGCGTCGAGTCCGGCCCGCACTGCGGCGGCCTCGCCCTGCCCTCCGCCCCGGAGTTCGGGACAGCCGGCCAGGCGGGGAGGGGACGGGGTCATGCGGACCAGGAAGTGGGGATCCTGTTGCTCCATGTGTGTTTGGGAAGCTTCCGTTCTCTTGATAGGCTTGAGCACAAGCAGATCCTGAAGGAATTAGAAAGAAATCAAATCTGAATATGTCCTATGTTTGAAATAGGGCCAGGAGACAGTGGAGAAAGGGACAGGTCAGGAATCTCTTCTGCTTCTTGGTCGAGTCCAGTCTTTAAGTGCCCTAATCTTAAGTGGAATTTTGAAGTTTTGGATAACCGAAGGAACGGGATTTCCCTGGACTGTGCAGGAAAATTGCCATAGTTTTTAAGTGTAAGGGTTTATAAAAAATATAATGCCAACTTGAAGACGAATGCTGTTAAGCAGACGAGTTATTTTCCCTTTTGAAAGTTTTTTGATATCTAGCTGGTCTCTTAAGTTGTGTTAAGTATTTAAAACGCACTTGAAGTAGTTGCTCAGTTGTGGTTTGACCATGGGGAAGGTGGGAGAAGAGTGATGTTCACTTCTCTGCGGTGGTCAGATAGTATGTGCAGCGTGCAATTTCCATGCTTCCCCACCTGCCTGGCTCCCTCTAATTTACAGTCGGGGTAATTTACAGAAGTTGAAATGGTTGTGGCTTTTCAACTTTCCTTTGTATTTAATATACTGAAAGGCAGTTTTATAGTCAAGCTATGAGAAATCACTTGACCAAAGTTTGCTTGAGTTGGCTTAAAGTGAAATACTTTCTGAAAGGCATCAGATTAGCAAGTTTATTATTCTACCATAAATTTGATTTGTGTACTTCCCTTTGAAACTTGTGTTTGCTTAGAAATAAATTTCATCCTGTATTTTGAAAAGTTAACGTGAGATTACTTATTTACATTAAAGAATGTCATAGCTTTTTGTTGATTAGAAATTATTTAGTGCTTCACTTCATTCCTAAAAAGGGGGATAATAATATCAGCTTTAGGGCTGTTGTGACACGTTGATGTTGACTGTTTTTACTATTTTTTTTTAATTACTGAGATTCTTATTAAGAAATTTTAAAATATTGTTTCTGTGACTTTCAACTTTAATTTATTAGCGGAGAAAAAATTTTGGGGGGCTTGATCACCTGTATCTGGGCAGAGAAACCAGGTTCTGAGGACAGAATGTATATTTAGGGAAAGGCATTATACTATATTTGAGTAGGAGCCAGAGAGAAAATAGATAGTAATATGGGTACAAAAGTGTCCTAGCACTCATTTTAACATGTTTTGTAGAAGAGTGGCAGAAATTAAATGGCAGCACATTCAGGGAGAAATTCGATTTTATTTAATGTTTCTAGGGATTGCGTTCTTAAAAAAAAGTTGATATTTGGAGAATTTATTAACTTAATATGATTTCTACAAATAAGCACAAGTTTTGACAAATACATATTTAAACTTTGTGGAAACATTTTACTTAGTCGCTTGTATTTATGAAGCAGTCTTTATGGATCATAAAAGAATTCTAAAATACTTAAGTGCAAGCTAGGACATCAAGTTGTTGATGGTACTAACGATGAACGGTGCCTGCAGTTAGCCCACTCTGCATGGATTTGCAACAATATTGACAAATTTTTGTAGTGCTAGGCTTGTGGTTGATTTTACCATCCAAGAGTGGCTGACAGACGCCTTTCATTTTTATTTGTGTCATGCTGGTGTTCATACCTTTCATAGCAATAACTAGGATTATAATCTAGGTCTAATTTTAGTAATGTGTTATGTTTATAATGGTTCCTTGAGATTGCAAAAAGGTAGGTGTATCGCTGTGTTACTTTAAATTCATTTGTTATTGTCCTAATATTAAAGGCACACGTTTTAAAGATGCTTTCATTAACACATGCTTGTACCCTTGCAGAGTTCTCATGTTTAAGGACTTTTTAGATTGGTAAATGCAAGAAAATCTCAGAGTATATTCTTTTTTTTTTTTTTTTTTAAAGATTTTTATTGGGGAATTGGGGGAAGGGGAACAGACAAGTTGCTGTCGTTTTGTTCTTCAATCTAGTTGTGGAGGATGTTGCTTCACTGGCCCAAGTTGGCACCATCATTGCGCTCTTCTCTGGCGAGGCAGATCAGTCGCTGGCTTCTGGACGGCCGCTCACTGCAGCTGCTGGCCGCTCAAGCTGGCTGCTGGCTGCTGGCTACATACGGTAGCCCATGGCAACCCACTGCCACAGGGGCTGCAGCCTATGCTGTCGCTGGCGACTCATGGCAGCCCAGTTCCAGGTTGAGCTGTTGTTCAGCATCTTAGCTGTGGAGGGCAGCGTCACTGGCTCTCACATGTGGGATCCGAACCGGGGTCCTCTGGCATCCCAAGCGAGTTCTTAACCATCGCGCCACTCGGCTGGCCCTCAGAGTATATTCTTGTAATTCCTTCCATAAGACCATTGACTCAACCTTTTACTAGTGGAGACAAGAAAACAAACAGTAATGTGTGTTTATGGAAAATACATTGTTAAAAAAGACACTGCTGAAGAGGTTTTGTTGCTTATGCTCTTTTGTAAAACTTTATCCCTGTAAAGAGTTTTCATTTTTCTGTAAGCTAATTTTAGAGTGTGCAGTAAATGAGGCACTGCCTTTGAGAGGGTTAAACTCACCAGACCTGCTGTTAGTTTAGTATAGTTCAGTTTAAACTTTTTGTTCCTAATTGTTGCACTGGCTGGTGTCTTTGGAGCTACTCTACTGGAATTACCATGATTAGAAAATGCATTTCTTCATTGGCATATGGAATTATAAGGTGGAAAGCCATTAGGTTCTCTTATTAAAAGAAGGACGATAATTCTAACTCGGAAGTGTTTTTTTCCTAACATTCTAGCGGTTTATTTTTCCTGAGTGTAAATGTCTTCCTCCATTTGAAACAGGGAAAATTAGCTTGTTTCCTTCCCTTCTCCCTGCCCCCATACCTTAATAAACTGTCTTGACCCTTTTTCTGGTGAGACTTTGTGGCTCCTATTTAATCATGATGGGGTACAGGTGACATCTTCTGTCAGGGTCTTGTTCCTTCTTTAGTGTCAGCCCTATTCCCTGCTAGGGAGACCTGGGCCACAGAGTGCATTGTGTAACATGGAGGACATTTGATATTTACTCGAATTTGAAAGCATGCTACTTAATTTGTTGTGCGAGTTTGATAATAATTGAGACAAGACTTAGTCTTCACTGAAAATGTTCTTTTGAAATCTGATATGCAAAAGTCTTGGCTTAAAAACTGATAGGATGCTATTTATTTGCGTGATAAAAATACTGGGTTGTCGGAAAAGTCAACGCATTTTTGCAACGAAAAACGTAGAAAAAATACGTCATGACTTTTTCGACAACCCCAAAAAATGCTGTTTTATTTACACAGACCATTTTAGTCACACTACAGCCAGAGGTTGCTTTAAAGGTATATCCTGATTATTAGGACCTTTAAAAAACTCCTCAGTGACTGTCCCCTGCCTAAATAAGAAGCACCCAGGCCCCTGAGCACAGCAGGCCTGCTCCCATGGGGCCTTGCCATCTCTGCCTCCTCCATGCTGGCAGGGACACACTGGCCGCTCGCTGATCCTCCTCCCCTGCCCCAACCCCAGAACCATGGTGTTGCCTTTGCTCTCTGTATTTTATTTGCCTGAAACTGAATAATGTTCTCTCTTTTTTTTTTTTTTTAACTCCTTGACCCATCCTTATAAATGTATTTCAGGAGTCCTTCAGGAATCCCATCCTTCATTTCTAAGGTCTTGATGGGTGCTTACCTGTGTCCATAGCACCCTAGGAATAGCACCTAATTAATGAGGAAATTCCTTGTGGGCGAGATCCTTATATGTTGTAAATCTTTGCCCAGCCCAGGGCCAGGCACACCTCAGTTTTTGAGGAATTATTTAAAGATCATACATCTGCATGCTTTCATAAACAAACATGAAGATCTTCACTAGAAAACGGTACAACAGAAAGTTTATAAAAATTATATTTATAGTGTTAACTGACTTGATAGCTGCATCTTGTGTATACAGTACTGTTTCAGGTGGAGTAATTAACTACATGACCTAGATTAAAATCTTGTTCAGTCTTTAAAATGTGCCCCCCTTTGATAACAATACATTTCTTACCTTCTTTATTTTGCTTTAAAATTAATACAAATTTTATTACCACAAAACAAAGCAATTACAATAGTGAAGTTGTATTTTTAAACTTCGGTGGATCTGCCCCCCACCGCCACCCCCATCATTGCTGCAGGGCCTGGTTGGAGGTGGGCCACTGAGAGGAAAGAATATGATTCATTCCTTCCTTGAGCACGTGTTTTTGATCAGTCAGACACTAGCAGCACAATGATGAATGGTACTAGAAGTTTTCTCTAAAGCTGTGGTCTAGAAGAAATTAGGAAAGTGAATTGTGTTATTTAAAAGAAAGAAGACCAAGCTTCTGTACAAAACTTCTTGATCGCTGGTCAACTCCACACTTCTTGAAGCATCCCTGTTACGACAATTGCATTTATTATAGTGTATTTTGTGGCAGGCACCCCTCTTCTCCCTTCCCTGCTTTATTTTTCTTTGTAGCACTTGTTACATTATAGCATGCCATGTAATTTGCGTATTTTGTGTATTTTTTGTCTTCTCACACTTGAATGTAAACTTTATGAGATCAAGGGTTTCTGTTTTATTGATATGAATCCAGACCTTAGAATGGTACATATTATGCACTAAATAATTTATGAATAAATCCCAGGATTATGATGGTGAACAAAACGGATAAATTGCCCACCTTTTTGGAGCTTGCTGTCCACTGAGACAGGTAGACGGTCAGATACTCAGCTGTGAGAGTTTGTGGTGCTGGGAGATCACTAGGCCTAAGGGATCTGGAGGCTTCCTTCCCTGAGGAAGGGATGGGTAGGGGAAAGAGAGACTTCTAGGCCAAGAGGATAACTGTGCGAACACTCTGAGCTGAGGAGGGGCCGAGCTCTTTGGAGGAACTGATCTGAGTGAGGCTGAAGAAGGAAGGGCTGGGAGAGGCGGAGCTAGGTCCTACTGGGCCTAGGAGGTCCTCGAAGATAAGAATTTTGTTCTGTATCCTAAGAACAGTTGTAAGCGTGTTAAACAGGAGCAATTACATGGCCAGAATTGCCTTCTTTAAGTGATAATTCTGCTTTATGGAGGGGGAGGAATGAGCACACAGAGAAGGTTATTATTGCGTGGCCCCCAAGGTAGCAAGCCCTGGTCTAATTGAGAAATAGCTTGCTCAGAATCCTTCATTTGTATTACATATAATCATAGATGTTTAAAAAAATACTTTAAAAATATGCTTTAAATCTGCTAGCATTTGTCGGTTAAAATTATTTCCACTTTTATTAAGGCAGACTGATTAACAAGATTGCTTTTTTAGAAACCTGAAAAATGAGATCACTCTGTTTTCAGGATTTAAAAAGCTTTGTTTTATTGTCCAAGCTCAAAATAAGGAATAAAAACATAGTGACCAATTTGACAGATTTACAAGTTGCCTCAATGATTATCTCTGAACATCTTAAACGTTCCCTTTTCAAATATTTTTTTTCTGAAGCTATCAAGTCCTTTAAAAACTTTCTGAACATTGTTTTTCTTTCTCTTTGTTGGTTACATTATAGTGTCTGTTTCATTGTGGACATTTTACCATCTGTATAATTTCTGCCTTACCACTTACATGTAATCTCCACACAGGCTGTGTATAGTACTGTAATCCGTTGCTGCCTGGTTTATTACAACTCCGCATAGTCAGAATAATACCAGGAACCTTTAAAAGTGGACTTGAAGTTCCTGTGGAAAGTTACCTATTAAAAATCTAGACATTTGGAATGCAAAAGCATTTTTTCTTGTGTTTTTAGCAGGTAAATAAAAACATAGAGATAATTGATAGTATGCTGGTTGTCATTTAGTGCGGAAGCTTAGTTTGAAAACTTTTTTGAATGAAGCTTTCCTTGGCATTATTGTAAGGTCCATATTCCTCTTTGACTAATATCTGTAGTTTCTGGTTTCCCTTCAGTGAGTGGGTCACTTGGAGTACAGGCCATTGTACAGATGAGTAATGATGAATCAGCAGTATTTGCTGCTTCACACCTTACATATCTAGGGAGGGGAAGGGCAATCAGTGAAGACCAAAGGACGAATGAATAAGGCTGTTGACAGTAATTGCCTGAGCACTTAGGTTTTTGAGACTCCTCCCTGTTTCTTTTATATGTTGATGAGTTTTCTGTGTTCTGCTGAAAACACGGATCTTTCAGGGCTCAGTGCAGGAGAGTCAAACCTCAGTGTGAAGGACTGGAAGGAGAACAGAATCCCCAAATCTCAAAGAGTGCTTTGAGATCCTAAGTGACCAGGAGTTTTAGTACTGAAGCCAAGCCCACAACTCTGGGCCTACTGTTCTTCCTTTTGGTTCAGAACATTTAGAGTGTGTTTGATTGTCATTGTGGAAGTTTTTAATCTGTAACTCAGTATAAGTTTTTATGAAATCATGAGATTACAGCTCAAGATAAAAAGCCATAGATCAGCTCTTTTCCCAAAGTCATCATTTTGCCACAAATTGTATTACTAGGTAATTTTATGAGCAGGCGAATAAAAGCTGGATCATTTAATTTGCAGTTTACAGTTTGCTCTGTGGGGGTGAGATTAGGGAATTTTATTGATAGTTTGTAAAGACTATGTTTATCAAATGTTTGATAATAACTAATAATATATTTAATCAGCCTTAATCAGTTGCATGGAGTATTTTTGTTTTTATCAACACCATTGTCACGTGCTTGGAATTACAAGACTGAAAGGGAAACTTTTAATTCTTTTTGACTATTCATGTAGTGTTTGGTGTGAATGAAACAACACTTTGAAGTGGGACATTTTCTGAGACTGAGTTTTTGTCTATATTATTTTAACTGAGATTTGATAACTTGTTCCTGAAAGTAATGGTCAGAAAATAGTGTAATATTGCAGTTGTAGTCTTAGGATTTTAGAGCTCTTAAAGACTCAGAAACTGAAGCCCACATAGGTAAATTTAATTAGAAATACAGCTGGTTGGTGGCAGAGTGAAGACTGTAACTTTGGTGTCTTTTCTAAGTTCAGTTTTCTATTGCACTGTAATCATGGGACTTACATAAGATACTTCTCAAGGTATATACTCTTAACAATGGAATTTCAAAAGCAAAATGGAAATTGGTGAGAGCGTTAACTTTATATATGCTATAGATTTTAAGTTGGCATTTTACTTTTTTTTTTTAAAGATTTTATTGGGGAATTGGGGGAGGGGAACAGGTCTAGGGGAGGAGAAAGCTCTGGGGAATCGGGGAAGGGGAACAGACAAGTAGCTGTCCTTTTGTTCTTCAGTCTAGTTGTGGAGGATGTCGCTTCACTGGCCCATGCTGGTATTGTGATCATTGCGCTCTTCCTGGGTGAGGCAGATCGGTTGCCGGCCTCTGGACGGCCGCTCACGGTGGCTTACAGCAGCTCACGCTGGCTGCTGGCCACACGGTAGCTATGGCAGCCCACTGCAGCAGGGGCTGCAGCCTACCTGATGCCGATGACTCACGGCAGCCCAGCTCCAGGTCAGCTGTTGTTCACCATCTTAGCTGTAGAGGGCAGTGTCACTGGCCCTCATGTGGGATCCGAATCGGGGCCCTGCTGCTCA
Source organism: Hipposideros armiger (assembly GCF_001890085.2). Taxonomy (NCBI): domain Eukaryota; kingdom Metazoa; phylum Chordata; class Mammalia; order Chiroptera; family Hipposideridae; genus Hipposideros; species Hipposideros armiger. Next base: position 617,019 of record NW_017732151.1, read on the forward strand.
GAGCTGGTGTCCCAAGCCAGCTCCTAACCAACGCGCCACTCCGCCGGCCCAACTTTTTTCTTTTTCTTTTTTTTTTGGAAAGCAGATTCTTCAACTGTGCTTTTTAAAGCATTGAAGTAAAGTATTTATTCCAGGAAAATTAAGAGTTTTGTTTGTCATTTTAGGTAATTTAACCTATTAGCTTTATTATATTTAGGAAGGTGCTAACAGTCTTCAGCTTGTCTCATATATTCAGACTACAGTTATTACATGTTTGCTTTGAGAAATTGGCTAAGAGAAATCCATGTAGCCAGTGGTCTTTTCCTGAAGCTGTTAGCCGTCATCTTCACAACCACATAGGCCCAGGGCTCGGCACTCAGACCTTGGCAATGTCAGTGCCTCTGTCCATATTGTTACTTTTCTGTAAAGAGGGAAGTGACGCTGTAAGCACTGTGCCGCCTCTCTTGGTCTTCAGTTTACCACCCTCGGTGACTGTTGCTGCTTGCTACCGGCTAACTTCCCATGTAACAGCCTGCATCTCTCCTACAGAATCGAGGAGTAGTGCAGGCTGCAACAGTTCCACCCAAATAGCATGTTTGCTTATAATTCACTGGACCCAAAGCCCTTGCCTATTTTTTTTTTTTTTATGTCATTGGCTTTTCAGAAACCTGTTTTACTATTTGGGAGACTGAGGCCTGGAGATAGTTTGCTTTACATCGCAAAATTAAGAAAGAGCAGAAAATGGAATCTATCTAGCTTCTCGCTTCCAAGTCTTTTGCAGATTGCACCACTGGAAAGCATGGATGTCCTAGTCCTATGTAGCAGGTCCAAGTAACCTGAAAGAGGTGAGGGCTAGCCACACAACATAGCTAAGTGTCAGGTATGCTGGCTTTGACCAGAAAGTTTTAATAGTAGTTTGTATACTGATGATCATTGAGGCCCTGAGGATCGATCTAACCTCAAGGCCGAACTGGAACCTGGCATTTTTGGAGCTGATTCTGATAGTTTGCTTGGAACTTTCATGGAGATGTTATTAGGGTCATGGTTTGCTGATCCTAATTGGCGTAGGAGTTGTGATCCAGTTATTTATGAAGTGGAGATGTGTTATGCCTTCGAAATGTCAAACTGAGATTATCCAAAGTTGTATGTATTTTTGAATTCATTACTTTAGAACTTAAATTCTCTTTTTAAATGTAGTATCACTTTTGTAAGGAACATTTCATGTTGGGGGGTATTCATTGGATTTTTAATATTAACTGATTTGCACTGTCATCTTAGAAAAGGGAAAGTGTGTTTAACTGTCACATCTATTGGGTTGTCGGGAAAGTCATGATGTATTTTTCTATGTTTTTCATTGCAAAAATGCATCATGACTTTCCCGACGACCCAATAATTTTGAGGATTGTGGTTAGGTTCTGTGCTTGGATGCAGTGGCTGCTACGTTCTGGGTACAGTGTGGGAGTTCATGGCTGTCCAGCTCTGGTCTCTGTCGCTCTAGTAACAGTAAAGATTATGTTTTTTAAAACACAGGCTCTGTGCTGTGCATGCCCTAAAAATGCCCACAACAAGTAAAATAGGACTACCTGGTATCACCACCTGGAGAGTGGGGTTAAATTTAACCTCTTCAGACTCCCAGCCTGTTGTTCACAGATGGACTTGAGGTTCAGGGTTCCTTGAACTTCTGAGGCTGTGTTTAACATTTTTAATATGTGTCTGTTTCTTCAGTGAAAAGACTCCTAGCTTTCAGCAAATTTCAAAAGGAGTTTTAAAATAAGAGTTTTAGTGTGTGTTTGCCACTTAGGAACTTCTTCAATGATTTATTGTTATTTTAATGATGAAATGTAATTTTTTACTGTGACTTTGACTTTGTGTTTAACTGTTGTATATGTTTAGATCCCAAGTGCACACTTAGATATATGCATGCATGCATACATACACAAAATCTAGAGACTATCTGAAATAAAATGAAAATGAACTCCAAGCAATTTTACCCTGATCTAAAAAGACTGCCTCCCCTAGTAACACATCGTCTGCAATATGCAGAACAGAGGCTCTCACCTGGATTCATCACGCTATCTAAGCTTCATATTTTAAAAACTAGGAATTTCTTCGCACATGCTTATTGTACGGAAGACAAAATTACTCAACGAGCATGTGCTGAGATTGTTAGGTACTGTGTCAGGAATACAGCAGCCGAGAAGTAGGCGGAGTCCTGCCCTCCCAGCACTAGAGCCACAGGACTCATTTGACATGCTGTGTCACTGGGTATGTGATCCAGGCTTTGTGGGGAGCACTGGGAGTGACATCTCAGCTGGCCTTGCTTGTTGTCAGGATGTCCCCAAAGCTGACCCTCGGGAGTAAGCTGAGAGGTGTTTCAGGAAGGTCATTCTGGGGAAGAATTGGTGGGGTCAGGAGGACTTAGGCAGTTAGGGTAGTAATTCAGAGATGATGGTTATCTGAACAATTTAGACAATACAGATGGGGAGATGCAAGCTTATTTGAGAGGAAGAGGGTTAGAAGTGTATTTGCAGGTTTCTGGTTCGAGCAGCTGGGTAGATGATATGCTACCTTTCCTTGAGATGGATTGATCATCGCTTTTTGCTCATTTATTTGTTTTAAATGAGAAGTATGGGTGGGGTGGGAATGAATTTTAGGAGTCTGTAGGTCTAAAAATGTTCTCCAGGAATTTGCTTAGTTGCACTGAAATTCAGCGCCTGGTGTTAACTGGAGCCATTGAAAAGCTGAGAGTGGAAGAGTAGAACTGAGGCCCAGTGAGGAAGGTGGAGGCCCCATGTGTGACGCTCTCCGGGTGAGACCTGTGACCTGTGGGCCACTCTCGGCTCTGTGTCTTTCTCTCTTCCTCCAGTTGAGTTGTGCTTACAAAAGGCGGTTCAGCAAGCTTGTCCTCACACTTGCTCAGGGCAGTAGTGCTTGGTAGTGCGGTTCCACAATTTAACTGATACAAGCTGATAAAGCGGGTGCACATAGGTTACTCATGGGGGAGTGGTTTCACAACTTTGAGTGTCTCCATAACAAGGAAGTTACTAGGAACACTGCTGTTGAATTTGGTATATAGGTAAGGCAACTATAAAAAGTTACGGTGGGCCGGCCGAGTGGCGCGATGGTTAGAACTGGCTTGGGACGCCGGAGGGCCCCAGTTCGGATCCCACATATGAGGGCCAGTGACACTGCCCTCCACAGCTAAGATGCTGAACAATAGCTCGACTGGAGCTGGGCTGCCTTGAGTCGCCGGCAAAGGCGTGGGCTGCAGCCTCTGTGACAGTGGGTTGCCATGGGCTACAGTGTGTAGCCAGCAGCCAGTGTGAGCAGCCAGCAGCCGCCATGATTGGCCGTCCAGAAGCAGGCAACTGATCTGCCTCGCCCGGGAAGAGCGCAATGATGGTGCCAACTTGGGCCAGTGAAGCAACGTCCTCCACAACTAGACTGAAGAACAAAACAACAGCAACTTGTCTGTTCCCCTTCCCCCGATTCCCCAGCACTGTTCCCATCCCCCCAATTCCCCAATAAAAATCTTAAAAAAAAAAAAAAAAAGTTACGGAATGAGGGAGCCGGAGATGCTTGCGTTGAGGGGAAAGATGAAAGACTACCAGGCTGCCCAAGAGACTGCTTTCGTTGTTGACGAAGTGAGCAGCGTTGTAAAGAGGCCCTAGAAAGTGCTGCCTGTGGTAACGCCTGTCAGACCGCAAAGTGAGTCAGTGGACCGCAAGTCAGTAGAACAAACTTGAAGCCAACTCACCTAGTTCGGAAAACCATTTCAGTAATTATGCAGAAGAATGGAGTGGGATGACACAGCCAAGTTCTTGCCTCTGTCGACGGGATCGGGACAAGACCGTGATTGGCAGTGCCTGTGGACTGACCATGTGACCTTCTCTTCCAGCCCGTCATCTTTCTCCTTTTGTCTCAACATTTCTCTTCCACCTTCAAACCACCAGTTATGAGTTCAGTGAGCACCTTTGTCATTTTCTTTAAGTGTGTCTTGTGGCAATCTCAAAATGTAGAGGAAAAACCGAATGCCTGCATTGTTCTGGAAACGGCACACCCTGAGTCAGAGAAAGGTCTCTGTCGCCTGGCCTGCCACTTGTCTTCATTCTGAATATTTCTTTTCAAAGGTACTGAAAACGCAAATCTGCTAGTGCGATCTCTGTTTAATCGGGAAGATTCAAATACACTAATTTTTCATACTTTGTACTTTTGTTAGAATAATAGATTATTCCAATTTTTAAAAACTGGGGAATAGAAACCTTATGCCATTGAGATTATTCTTTAAGTACCTAAGTTGTACTTTAAAGAAATAAAGTGAGTCTTAGGCGAAGCATTATGGTTGTGGTTCGTTCGAGAAAGAGATAAGAATGGAGCCTGACTCCATCCGGGAAAAAGGCCCACGTGAAGGAGCATATGCAGTCAAAGTGGGAGAGGATTCATATATCAGTTTGTATTTAGAATTACCTGTTTTGATTTACTTTTACAGTTACTTCCAATTACACAGGGCAGAGGAGAGCATGGGGTTGGGGAGTGAGAAAGGAGGAGGAGGAGAGCAGGCAGATGTGAGTAAGCGTGCCCAAGGCCCCAGACTAGAGAAGGAAGGGAGGCCAGCCCGCTGCCTGCTAGATTAAGCAGCAAGCAGGCCACTGGCCACCTGTGAAGGCACTGCGTTGTACTTGGAGAGGCTGCATTCTGCCTGGAGGCCCACCAGCCCCTTGGTTTTGTCCTCTCCTGTCCCTGCTGCTTGCAGCTCCCCACTATTCCTCCCTTGTGACTCTTTCTTTGAGACAGCAAAGGCTGGGCATGTTGAACAGTGACAGGGAGGAAGTGGTTGGCGACATAGGATAAGAGGAGGGAATGGGATCCAGACCACAGGTAATGGACCAGTGCTCCTTCAGTGAACAGGTGGTTTTTTCCCTCCAAACACCTTTGATACAGAAACTGCTGAGAAAAACATTCATTTTCATCAAGTTTTTTCAGGTTGTCTTATGTAGGCTGTATTTGGGTTTCTTGCCTTGACTTGTTAAGAGCTGGTTTTCAAGAGATGTGTAGAATTCTAATTGTTCAGGGCTGTTTCCGTTTCTCTCTCCAAAGTGCTAGAAGTGTGTATATCTCTTAGGCCTGTATTATGTTCAAGAAAGGCAGAGTGCTTACTCATTAATGTTGGTTTTGAAATGAGGTATATCTTATCACCACTAATAAAGCTGTTCAGTGACCTTTAATTTTTAAGGAGGGGGTTTGCATGTCCAGTAGTAAGATTTTGGAAGCCCTGGAGGGCTCTGGCCAGCAATGAGGAAGACGGGTGCTGCATTCCCGTGGGTCTGTCGCATCAAACAGCAGCGGTCACTGTGGGAGAGCCCTTTGCAGTTTCTTCGTGACTCTGCTGAGCTTCACTGTCCTTCACATGGGGAAACATTCCACATTCCACATGGTCTTGCTGCATTTGATTAATATATTGGGTTGTCGGAAAAGTCAAGAGGTATTTTTCCATGTTTTTCGTTGCAAAGATGCGTCATGACTTCTGACAAGCTAATAGATCAGAAGTGCCTTTGCCCTAGCAAAGCTTTTATGTATAATAACATACTGGAACAGGACATGTTGGTAGGACCTAAAGAAGTTGGTCTGTTACAGGATGAAGTGAAAATATGCTATCAGTATCAGGTGTGTACAGTTTTTTTACTGAATAAATTTATATGTATTTCCAGGACTTCAGTTTTCTCACCTCCTGTGGTGCCCTTCTAGGGATAAGTATGCCCAATCTCAGTGGCACAGGGTGAAGGCAGCTTTAAGCTGCTTTCCGGCCCTGACATTGTCATTCATTGGAATGTAGAGTTCTAAGTTGGCTTACCACCACCCCATCTTAACCTAAGTATTATGTGCTTTCAATTAAAAAACTAGTCATATGATTATAAATTGGACAGCGCAATAGAATGTGATTGGCAGTCCTTGAAGAAATGAAGGATTCGTTAGAAGGGTGAGGTGAAGAATTGAACAATGTACTATGCAGAGTTCCTTTTTGAAGAGAACTTCTGGTTTCTTAAGGCTTTTGTAGTATTGATTTTGACATCTCAGTACAGGTGAGTGCTAATGCTACATTTGGCCATCAGCAATTTTTGTTTTCATATGTAAATGAGAGAAAGTGAAGATACTGACCTAGGCAGTCCTGCTGTTTTCCAAAAGGTGATACTGCATCTGAGATGTCAGCAGAAAGTTGTTTTCCCCCTACTCTGGACTCTAGGTACATTTTGTTTGCCATTGAGGGCCGTTAGTGTGTGGCTAAGAAAAGAGATGACATCAAAAGGAGAAGCACAGAAGTTCAGTAGGAAGTGCCTTTGCTGCAAAAGAGACGACTTGGGGGTAGGAGTAAGGGGACCTTACTAAAGCAGGAAAGATCTGGCTCTCAGTGTGGCATGCTGCTGGCTCAGGTTGTCATTTGCAACATGGGAAATAATTCTTTTTTTTTTTTTTTTAAAGATTTTTATTGGGGAATTGGGGGGATGGGAACAGTGCTGGGGAATTGGGGGAAGGGGAACAGAAGTTGCTATGCTTTTGTTCTTCAGTCTAGT
>NW_017732151.1:626986-631068 GCF_001890085.2 Hipposideros armiger
TATCTGAAGTGTACCTGGCGTATAAGACGACCCCCCACTTGGAGGCATATTTTTCAGGGCCAAAAAATCGTCTTATACGCCGGCAAATACGGTAAATCATGTTTCCACAGCACCCTTTTGTACCAAGAAAAGGAATATCATGCTGTTCAGAAGAATTGTATCTTTATTTTGTTTTAGAAAGTAGCAAAGTTTCAAACTATGATGCTGTCATTGTCATTTGAAAATCCACTGAATTATGCCAGGCACATGTATGAAAATAAGGCTTTTAACCTCTAATAATCTTTCATAGTTCACAGTCATAGGTAATGACAGAGAAATGAGGCGTTAGTCAGTTTTGTTGCTGTGCCAACATCATAGAGTGTACTTACAAAAATCTAGAAGGTATAGCCTACGACACATCTAGATTGTATGGTCTAGCCTGTTACTATACTGAATAGTGTAGACAATTGTAACACAATGGTATTTGTGTATCTAACATAGAAAAGGTACAGTGCAAATACAGTATAAAGGATAAAGTGTGTGTGTGCTCCAGTTGGAGAGCTGGGGGAGGGCTGTGGAGGAAGGCACCCTTGGAGAGAGAGTAGATGTCTGGAGGGAGAGAGGGAAGGAAGAGAAGAGGAGAGAAAGGGAGAGCAGAGATTAAGAGACCAGAGAGATAAAGCTTAAGATGAAAAATAATACAAGGCAGGGGGAGAGAGAGAAGGAGGGAGGTAAGGAGGGAAGGGCGGAGAGGGGCTAGAGAGACAGGTAGAGAAAGGGAGGAGTAGGACTGGGAGGAAAGAGATAATAGAGTGACTGAAGGGAGGGAAATGAGTTTGTGTATGTGCGAGTGTTCAGGAGCTAGTGTGGGCAGGCTCCTGGGTTCCTTTCCTCCCCAGACTCTTTTCCCTCCCTCTCTTGACAACTCTGGGCCCCAGACAGAGGGTGGGCTCAGGATGGGTAGACAGCCTGCTGAGCCTCCTGGTCTATATAAACCAGGGCAAGCAGTAAATTCAGTATCTTAGTCAGGTCCAGCCTTTTCTTTAAACATCGCAAACAAACTTTTTGTAAAATCCATTACAATCCTGTGGAACCTCCATGGTTGACTAGACTGTCTTCAGGCTTAGGTGGTGCATGACAATATTATCTGGGTTGTTTCCCTTTCTGGCTATTAAGAAGAATGTCACCACAAATATTTATGTACAAGTTTTGGTGGAGATGCGTGTTTTCAGTTCTCTTGGGAATATATTAGGGGTGGGACATATGCCTACGAGTGGAATTGCTGGGTCACACGGCAACCCTTATGTTTAACATTTTGAAACTATTTACCAAAGTGGAGGTGCCATTTTACATTCCCATCAGCCATGTAGGAAGATTTCCAATTTCTCCACATCCTTGCCAACACTTGTTGTCTTTTTTATTTTAGCCATCCCAGTGGGTGTGAAGTGGTATCTTGTGTTCTGATTTGCCTTTTCCTAATGATTAATGACGTTCAGCATCTTTTCATGTGCTTGTTGGCCATTTAAATGTTTTTGGGGAAATGTCTATTCAGACTCTGCCCTATTTTTTTTTTAAGATCTTTATTGGAGAATTGCAGGGATGGGGACAGCGCTGGGGAATTGGGGGAAGGGGAACAGACAAGTTGCTGTCCTTTTGTTCTTCAGTCTAGTTGTGGAGGACATTGCTTCACTGGNGTCACTGGCCCTCATATGTGGGATCCGAACCGGGGCCCTCTGGCGTCCCAAGCCAGTGCTTAACCATCGCGCCACTCGGCCGGCCCGGGAAATAATTCTTAATCAAAAATGTTCATAAACAGACAAATGGAGATCAGAATACGTCCTAAACAGGCTGCACTTAGGACGATTAGCTTTTCAACTATGGAACTGAACATTCTTGTTAAAAGTGTTTGTTATATTTTACTCCTTCTGTTTTAGGTTAAGTGGGGTAGACATGCTGCATTGTATCTATTGCAGTCTGCAGGTTTGGGCCTAGCACTTCCCAGTAGTGTTCAGGAAGGTGTGTGAATTAGCTAAGTGTGCCTCCTGTAAAGATCCGTCTAAAGTGGTCGGCTGGTCGTTGTTATCCTTTCCATTGCTTCCCCCTCTGGCTGCTTCAGGGGGTGCTCTTCTTGGAAGGGGAATCACTGGTGATGTGAGCAAGAAATTATACTTTGAGGGCAAACAGGCTGTCTCTAAGGTTGTGAGTCCCTACTCAACTTGGCACTTAGTTTTACAAAGTATCCATTACAGCTGAATGCAAAGTGTAAGAGATAGGATCTTTGATCTTCATATTGCTTCACTGTTTCAAATGCCATTTCATTTAGGCTTCTTTCTAACCAAGTACTGGAGAGTTGGGAGTTCCTCATTTCATGGGTGAAATGCTTCTCTCCTAGATGGAGAATTAATGAGGCAATCTAAACTTTTGTTTTGTATTTTAATAAGAATCGCAGCTAAAATGATCTTCCGAAGAATTGTCCTCTCCAAGGCAAGATAATGTCATAAACCAATTATAAGTCGTCTTAAAGGTGGAAGAGACCTTTTTTAGGTGAACATGTATAAAAGGGAATTTTAAAAATTAATCTTGAAGTTTATTGGCAGCATCCACTTAGCAGTATTTCTGTACTGGGTGCCTGTTTAGACATGTAATTAGACAACTACTGAGATTGGATTTCTTTCTTTCATTCATCAGTGTTTTTGAGTGACAGGTTTACTATGAGAAGACTGAGTGGAAAGAATGAACTATCATAGAGGTATTGAATCTTAAAAAACAAAGAGCTGGAATAACATCTCTCCTGGAAACAGCCATTTACTGCTGTGTAAATATCCCCCTATTCAAGCCTACAAATTCAGTTGATACACAGATGACCCTTGAACAACCTGGGTTTGAACTGCATGGGTCCACTTCTGCACAGAGTTTTTTCAATGAATTGTCGGCCCTCTGCATCTGCATGTTTAACCAACCTTGGATCAAAAACATTATTTTCACATTCCCAGCCGCGATCCCAACTGCGGATGGAAAATACTGTTCTTGATTCATGGTTGGTTGAATCTGCGGATGTGAAGGGCTGCCTGTTGGATTTTCCAAGGGCTATACTTGAGTTTGTTTGTGTTGTTTTTTTTTGTTTGTTTGTTTTTAATAGCTGAGCCCATCCTGCCACCTTGGCAGCTCAGTGGCAGCTCAGCTCGGGCTGGGAATCGAACCGCTGTTGCTCAGAGCTTGCGCTCTTGAGCGAGCTCTTAACCAACTGAGCCACTCGGGCGGCCCCAGTATACTTGGGTTTTTGACTGCGCAGAGGTTGACACTCCAACCCCAGCGTTGTTCAAGGTCAACTGTATAATCTGTGCAAGGTGCTGTGGAAGGTATCCACACTGATCTGTCCTAAGGTACTCACAAATTACTGTGCTGTGAGACAGGGAAATGCATTTGGGATATGACAGTTTGCTGACAGCTCGAAGATGCACAGTAATCCAACAAGCAGCACAAGGCAGATGAATGAGGCGCTGTAATACCTATTACAGTTTTTTTGTTTTCTAACACCTCTCTGTTTAGAGATGGGCATATCGAGTTCATTAAAGAAAGTTGCTGTTATGAACAGGTCCTTTCAACCCCAAAATGATTTGATTTAGCTTCTTTGATCATTTTTGTTTTATCCAATGGATTTATTTAGTTTCATAGGTCTGGAAGGCAAACTGTATTTCTGCAAAGTTATATTTAGACATTAAAAGCAACAAATTTTAACTTTTCTATTTGATTTTCAAAGGGGCTCATATAGTACTTAATTAGGGCAGTCTGTAAAGTTCCTCAGCCCATTTTCCATCTTTAGGCAAACTGTGTTTACTTATCTAGTTGAATGTTCATTTACTGTTTTTTTGTAAGATGACCCTAATAGTTATGCTGGAGTTCTTAGAACACGTGTGTGTGGTAGCATCTTGTACTGTCCATCTCCTTTGGCTCGTGCTTTGTCCTATAACTCAGAGATCCAATTCTGATCTCTTCTGATCCAGAGACAAATACCGTATTTGCCGGCGTATAAGACGACTGGGCGTATAAGACGACCCCCTAACATTTCCACTCAAAATACAGAGTTTGTTATATACTCGCCG
>NW_017732151.1:633474-658056 GCF_001890085.2 Hipposideros armiger
CTGTTGTTCAGCATCTTAGCTGTAGAGGGCAGTGTCTCTGGCCCTCATATGTGGGATCCGAACCGTGCCCTCTGGCGTCCCAAGCCAGCTCTTAATCATCCTGCCCTTTTTTTTTTTTAGCTGAGCCATCCTGCCATCTGCTGGCAGCTCAGCAGCAGCTCAGCTCGGGCCGTGAATCAAACAGGGGACCCTGTTGCTCAGAGCTCAAACTCTTGAGCAAGCTCTTAACCAACTGAGCCACTCGGCCGGCCCAACTCTGCTCATTTTTAATTTGTCTCTTACTACTGAGTTTTAGGAATTCTTTATTCTAGATATGTGTTCCCTTATTACATATATAATTTGAAAACATTTTCCCTCATTCTGTGGGTTATCTTTTCACTTTATTGATGGTGTGCTTTGAAGCAAAAATGTTTTCAATTTTGATGAAGACCAATTTATTTTTTCTTTTGTTGACCTCTGCTTTTGGTGTCCTAAGAAATAGTTGTCTGATTCAAGCTCATGAAGGTTTACTGCAGTGTTTTCTTCTGAGTTTTGTAGTTTTAGCTCTTGCTTTTAGATGTTTGAACTAGAGTGAGATAGAGGTCCAGCTTCATTCTTTTGCATGTGGATGTCCAGTTGTCCAGCACTGTTCGTTGAAAAGACTGTCCCTCCCCCATTGAATGGTCTTGGTGCCCTTTCGAAAATTACTTGACCAAAAAGGCAAGGGCTCATTTCTTGATTCTCAGTTCCGTCTCATTGATCTTTGTGTCTGTGCCAGTACCACATTGTATCGATTGCTGTAGTTTTGTGGTAAGTTTGAAATCAGGAAGTGTGACTCTTTCTGCTTTGTTCTTTTTGAGACTGTTTTGGCTGTTCAGGGTCCCTTGCATTTCCATAGGAATTTGGGATCGATTTCCAAAGACCCAATTGGGGAGTGTCACACCATCGAAAGAGTAGCACGTCTGCCCGTCCACGTGCACCGGCTGTCTGTCCGTCAGAACTAGCTTTGCCTTATGTCAGCAGTTCTCAAATATTTTGGTCTAGGGACCTCTTTACACTTTTAAACATACAGGATCCCTAAGAACTTTTGTTTATATGGCTTGTGTCTAAAAATTAAGGCTCAGAAATTTTAAAAATATTTTTCTTTAATAGCAAACCCATTACATGTTAATATAAATAACATTGCTTATGAAAACATAGTACCGTATTTGCCGGCGTATAAGACGATTTTTTGGCCCTGAAAAATATGCCTCCAAGTGGGGGGTCGTCTTATACGCCAGGTACACTTCAGATAGACTGCCCATAGTGCTTGCCCCGTGCCATAGTGGCCTCCCGATGCCCGCCCACTTCATTCCACATACCTTTCAGGCATCAGCAGCGCTGCTGGGTGTATGCTCGGCTGTGTGCGATTTTGCGAGTGTGGTAAATTCGGGTTACCATATATTTCTTTACATATGCATTGAAGATTCGCGATTTTGCGCTATCATGGTGCCTGTTAGAATGTTGAAGAGCTCGCACTTGCGCACTAGTGAGGTCCCAGGGAGATGCTGATGCAAGGGTGGACCAGACTGCTATAGTGACAGGGCGGGCAAACAGGGAGCAGGGACCAATCAAATCAGGCTTTGTATACAGCCAACAGCCAACCACAATACTGCACCATTGTATAGTACAGCATAGAAAATGTCGACCAGTCAAACCCCTATCATCCCTATCATGGCACCAGCCAAAAGAAAGAAGTATGATGCAAATTTTAAACTGAAAGTTATAAACTTTGCTAAGGAAAATAATAATTGTGCTGCTGCAAGACAATATGGAGTAACAGAAAAGATGGTTCGGGACTGGAAATCAAATGAGAAAGCATTAAAGAGTATGCCAAGGGGTAAGTGTGCATTAAGAAGAGGCACCCCACACTGGCCAGAACTCGAAAAACATGTAGCAGACATGGTGGCTCAACATCGCCAAAACGGTTATGTGGTGACACGAAATACAATACGCTTGTTTGCACTTCAGTGGGCCAAATCAAATCTGATATTGTTTTACCTTTTATTTGGTGTGTGGAAGGTGTGCGGAAGAGGGGGTAGTCTTATACGGCGAGTATATAACAAACTCTGTATTTTGAGTGGAAATGTTAGGGGGTCGTCTTATACGCCCAGTCGCCTTATACGCCGGCAAATACAGTAATCATTTCCAAAACAAAGTAATTTAATGCGGTGAGTGGCGTTTTATATTTTTGGAAATCCCCTTATGTCTGATTTAATAGAAGCTCAGCTGGATTCTTACCTGCTTATGCATTTGATCTGTTGTTTTGGTTGAAGTATAAAACGGAAATTTGGTCTCACACAAATAACGTAGTTGGAAAAGTGAGGACTATTTTAAGTGTCTTTTCATATAACCGTGAATATTCTTTGCTACTGCACCAAAACTCCACTGCACTTTTGTGAGGCAAGAATGAGAGCGAAAAATGCAAATGACATCTTAACCATTGTTATGAAAATCATTTTGACCTCCTGGACCCTGGAAAGAGCCCAGACCACACTTTGAGTTGTGGGGGAGGGGCCCTCCCCCCAAGACTGAGTAGTGTAGTTTCACAAGAAAATGTGATGACTGAATGACAGTTGTATTATTTGTATTGACAAACAGCTGGGAAAAAGGAACTTGGATGATTTTCTTGCTGGGCCAGTACTGGCTCCTGCCTCCAGGACCTAAAGGGTTAGGGGGCTGCTTGGTAAATATGGAATCAGCAAGCTGGATGAGTTTTATTAAGTATGTGTGATTATAAAAGTAGTAAGTAATTTAAAAAATTGAGAATGCAGGAATGAAACAAAGTAATACACTATCCTTGGGTTTTATTAATAGCACTTAACACGTTGTTAGTCATCTGGTGTATTTCCTTCTAGTTTCATTTGCTTTTAAATGTTCACAAAGTTATGTGAATTTTTAAAGCATAATTGTAATTATGTTGTCTACAGTTTTACATCTTGCTTTTTTGATTTATGTAATTTTGTGAATATTTTAAATAATTGTAATATGTTCCATTAGTTTCTGCTTTTCTGTAGTTAGATGTTTTTCTTTTTTAATGTTCTAAAGCTGCCGTGAACATTGTTCATAAAATGGTTTACATAGGTTTGATAGAAGTAAATATGTGAAGTTTAGATATATTGATACTATATCCTAGAGTTTCCTTTTTACCTTTATTATGGAAAATTTTAATGACAAAAGTAGAGAGGCTCATACAGCAATCCTTAATTTACCCATGATTTGCTCTCAGCTGCAGTCAACTTGCTGCATTCTTATATTTTTGTTTTTTTCCTTACACTTACAAAAATTGGCATATTTTAAAGTACATTCCAGATATATAATTTTATCCATAGTCTTTTAGTTTAGATAAGACCTTTAAAAATAAATAGCCATAGCACCTTAATTGCACTCAACAAATTTAATACTTGTTCTATTCTATAATACCCTTTATTACCTAGGCAACATTTAATTTTTCCTGTCAAAAGTGTCATTTTAAACTTTATTTGAATTTGGATGCAGATACGGTTCCCATATTACGTAAGGTTATTTTGATTAAAGCTTTTGCATTTTGTAGAAATACAGATCTCCCCCATTTTTCCATGTCTCACACTTGCTATAGAAATGAGGTCATTTGTCTTGTAGAATGTCCCACATTTTGAATTTAGCTAATTGCTTTGGGTTGGTGTTATTTAACATGTGTTGTCCCAGAATTTCCTTTAAATTGGGAGTCAGGTCTAGAGATTTCATTAAATAGGTGTTTTTTTTTTTTTTACAAGAATACTTCATAGATGGTGTTCTGTCATCACATCAGAAGAAAGTACTGCCTCTTTCCACTTTAAGTGATAAGATTGAAAAGTAGCTTCAGTCAATACCTATCGGACCCAGCCACTATAAAGTCTCCTTGGATCTGCTCCTCACTTAATTTTAGCAGATGTCAATGAGCATCACCTTTGTTATTTCATTAGATGTTGTGATGTTTTGATTTTCTAATTCTGTCGTTTACTTTTCACTTTCTAATTGTGGTTCATGTGTAGAGAACAAGTTGCCCTGATTAGCTATTTGGTTATGCTGAAATTGTCATCTAGGAAAGGCAGGCTAACTACTGTTTCCCTTTAGTAATCTTCAGAAAACTGAATTGGTGTCAGCAGCCTCCAGAGTTGACCAGTGTGGCAGTGGTGCTTTGACTGTCACAGACATTTACATGTTTGTGTCCATTCATTCTTTCTGATCCTCACATTGTCATCCTTTGGCCAGCCGGAACCCCCTTCCCCCTTTCTTTACTGTTCCTCCTGTGACATGACCACAGGAGTCTTTGATAGCTTCCTTGCTTTCATGCTAAGGTGTCCCACATGTCCCAAATGTTCAGCTCAAATTGAGCAATGTTCTACAAAAGAATTAAGCAGCACTCTTGGAAAGTGTGGATGAAAAATGAGGCAAGACTGAGGTGCTGTCACAATTGGAAGACTAAAGAGAAGTGACAACTGAATGCAGTGTGGGGGCCTCGATTGGATGCTGGAGAAAGAGGACATTAGTAGAAAAACTGGTGAAAGCCAAAGAAAATCTATAGCTTAGTTAAAAAATTACATATCCTTTAAAAATAAAAAGATTATATGTCTTTTACTTAGCTTATTTGATTTTAAGTTTGTAACTTTTTCTTTTAGGCTGAAAAATCTGAGTACCTAACATTAATGTAATTTTTTATTTTACTAGAGTGTATATAATATATAAAATAAAATAGTTTCAAAATAATACCGTCATTTACCCCTGAAGGATAGGCTTACTGAATATATTTCAAGGTTTCTTGGTGCATTTTTAGGCTCTTGTATGCAAATGTTGTCTTAAAATCACTTAAAATAGTTCTCTGAATAGTTATGGCACTGATTTGACATACAGTTAAGTTTGAGATTGATTATATTTTTAAGGATTGCTTTGAGTGTTTAAAAGGACCTTAATAAATACCTAATTATGGGGCCGGCTGAGTGGTGCGTTGGTTATGAGTTGTCTTGGGACGCCAGCCCTGAGCAGCAGAGCCCCGGTTTGGATCCAGTATGAGGGCCAGTGACGCTGCGCCCTCTACAGCTAAGATGGTGAACAACAGCTCGATCTGGAGCTGGCCTGCCGTGGGTCGCCGGTGATGGTGTAGGCTGTAGTGGGGCCAGCTGGCAGCGGGCGTGAGCTTTCGTGAGCTGTCGTGAGCCTCCATCCAGGGGCTGGCGAGCGACTGCCTCACCCGTGAAGAGCACAATGATAATACCAACATGGGCCAGTGAAGCGACGTCCTCCACAAGTAGACTGAAGAACAAAAGGACAGCAATTTGTCTGTTCCGCTTCCCCCGATTCCCCAATAAAATCTTAAAAAAAAAAGAAAACCTAATTATGAAACAGACATTTCTGGTATGTGTGAAAAGAATTATATAAAAGGATTTAGAAACAGAGCTTAGAGAACTTGACTCTCCCAAGGAATTAATAAGACTGATAAAACTTTTTTCAGTGTGGCTTTTGACATTGAGATGAGAAATGTACTGCTAGTACAGGGCCCACCAGACAGGAGGAGGACCCTTTGCGTCCTCTCTCTGCTTTTTCTTTGGGAGAGAGATGAAATCAAACAGGGAGGTCACTCCTTATTCAGCTCATGAAGGCTCTGTGGAGGCTGCCTCTGAACTTTCGTTTCCACATTACCAGTTCTTGGGTGGGGAGGTTCTTGGCTTTGGCAGCAGATTTCCCACGACATATTTCTCTTTACAGCCTATAGACCTGCTTTTTGGCCATGCCAGGAGTCGGTAGTTTAAATCTCAAAATGGTTTTGGTGTCTTGAACAAGTAATGAAAACGTTACTGTTATTCATTGGAAGGATTGTCAGTACTTGCATCATCATACTTTAAATCTTATTTTAGATTCAAACATTTGATAAAAGTCTAATTTTAATGCTTTGTATCTGTTATACTGCTTAAAGGAAGTGATGATCTTTTTTTTTTTTTAAGATTTTATTAGGGAATTGGGAGAGGGGAACAGCGTTGGGGAATCAGGGAAGGGGAACAGACAAGTTGCTGTCCTTTTGCTCTTCAGTCTAGTTGTGGAGGACGTCGCTTCACTGGCCCATGTTGGTGCCACCATTGCGCCCTTCCCGGGTGAGGCAGTTGCTCGCCGGCCATCGGACAGCCGCTCATGGTGGCTCATGGCGGCTCACGAAAGCTCATGCCCGCTGCCGGCTGGCCCCACTGCAGCCTACGCCGTCACCGGCGACCCACGGCAGCCCAGCTCCAGGTCGAGCTGCCATCCACCATCCTAGCTGTAGAGGGCAGTGTCACCGGACCGCATGTGGGATCCGAACCGGGGCCCTGCTGCTCAGAGCTGGTGTCCCAAGCCAACTCCCAACCAACGCGCCATTAGGCCACCCAGGAGGTGACTATCAATAACCCCTTCTGTTGGCAAACTTGCTAGTTTTAGGACTTTTTTGAAAAGCCGTATATGTATGTCAGGTCAGTAATTAAGAGGCATAGTGGTATGATGTGACAATGACTTGTTTATGGACAGGATGCATGTCAGGTCAGGTGCACTGTTTCTTTTGGACTGAGATGCTGCCCTGGTTACTTACCTTTGTGACCTTGTATGAGAGAACATTCATATACCACAGTAGACAGGACTGGGTCCTGAACCCCACACCTTCTCCCAGGGGGCAGTTGTGGACCCTCACAGTCGTGCCTCACATACTATTTTGAGGAAAATTCCATATATTATGTCCCCATAAATATTTTAACATGCAGCTTAAAAGGCAGCGTCTCTTTACTAAACATAAACATAATCACATCTAAGAAAATGTTGTAACTCTTCAATACCATCAAATATCCCATCAGTATTACTTCCCCGATTGTTTTTTGTTTTCGTATGTTTGGATCAAATAAAGCCATAGTTTGGCCAGAGTCTGTCTTGTCTCCCTTCATGTGGAAGAAGCCAGGCTGCTTGTCCAATAGTGGCCCATGTTGCAGACCTCATGCGTTCCTGTGTTTGCCCTAAGTTGGTAGTAAGCTCCCGTCCTGGCTTTGTTGCTGTTTCCATCAAGAGGCGCATCATATCTGAGTGTCTGAAAAAATACAGGTAGCATCTGTAATAAAGGTCTCTCCTAGTTGATTTTTTTCCCTTTTGGCTATAATATCTTGTTTTCAACCAAACGTTGTTTTTTTTTCTTTGAGAATCTTAAAAATCTAGAAGTTATTAGTGGTAGAAGCACCTACAGTACCACCTTCTGTGACTTGTCAGTCTGAGTACCAGTCTGTCTTTATTTTCTAGATTTGACAGTTTTGCGAGAATTGATGGTTTCTATTACAACATATTTGTCACTTATCGTACATTTTGGAAAACACTGACCTATGTGAAACTGATTTAATTTGTTTCAGTCCTGAAGTGGTGCACTATCAGTGGCTTGCATTTCCAGGCCTGTCTTACAGCATTGGAGGGATTTTGTGCCTTTGTGATTGATGATACATACACATGACAATTGGATGAGATTGCCTTTGATCATCAGATTATTTCATTAACAAGGGTTTTGAGAAGTTATCATAAGCAGGTTATTGAGAAGAAGGATCATCATCATAGCAACTGAAAACCTACGTGGTTACCTAGTGAAAGGAAAATAGTTAGCTTTTATATTAGGCACTCAGGTACTGTATTTCAGAAGAGCCTGAAAAGATACCTGGGTTAAATGCAGGTCTTCTTCTTGGTGTGAAGCAGCGTAGCTTGAATGGCACCTTGGTGTCCAGAAATCCTGGTTCTAATGCTCCTAAGGTGGAATCATGAAAACTGTCACCCCTCCGGACTCAGAGTAGCTTCGCCAGCCCTTTGGGAAAACTGCATGAGATGTTACTGGGGAAGCTGAGCAAGCGCTTTACAGCAGAGGCGCCTTTGCTGTACCTGTGCTGCAGCCATGGCTCATTTTCTGTTTCTGTGGTTTAGGATTGTGAAGGGATTCCTTTTTAACCAACTATTGTTTATTTCTCCTGACACCTGTTATCCTGGAACAAAATGAAACTAATCTGGTCAAAAACTATATGTATAAATTGGGATTCATCGAATTCCAAATTGGAGTTCTGTTCATTTTAATTTTCTGTTTTTAATATATGCGTCCTGGGTGTGCATGGTTTATGTGTGTTGGTTTACAAGTCTTAGAGTGTTCTCACTGTCACCAAATTATGTGAAGAAGAACCTTATTAAAACAAGGTATTTCTTGGGGTGAGGAAGCTATTCATTATGGGCACATGTGTCTAAAAACTACTTAGACTCCAGAGGAATAAATACATGTCCTGGAAAACCTGAGGATTTTAAGACTTCTTGTAATTGCATATTAACAATCAATTGTACCCTGCACTCCGAGTTACCGATTTATTGTCTTTGTCATTTTACAGCATCCTACGGTTGACATTAAACTTCTCCCCGTGGAGCCACAAAGTAAACAGCTCATGACTTCTGATCAGGACGCTAAGGTTGTGGCTGAACCGCAGGGCCAGAGAGTCCAGGAAGGGAAAGACAGTGCTCATCTGGTGAGTGTGCCCAAGCCTGAGCCCGGCCAGGGTGGGCTGTGCATCTGCCCTCTGAGAACAGTTTCCATGGGACTGAACAAGGAAACCAGAGCTGACACACTAGCACATCTTACAACCTAGACACAGGTGTTATATTCTGGATAAATTTATGTGTAGGGTTGAGTATTAGATGATAAAGAAAACAAATGGCAGTATTTAACAGCTCTGGATACTTAAAGCTTGGGATTTTAAATCACCAAGAAAACACAGTGATTTATAAATACTCTTAAAACATTATAACCATTGCAGTGGTATGTAGTTAAAGAATTAATTAGAATTATAATGTAAACTTTTTCTTTTGACTGTTTTTGTTTTTTCTAAGATTTTATCATGTTAATATTTAAAAGTTTCTCAATGGCTTTGGGAAAGGTAGATTTTCTTAATTTTCAACATTGAAACTACAAGTAGTTTTACTTATGGTGTTCATTCAGAATTTCAAAATATTTTAAATTTCAAAGCTCCTGCATAGCTCTGAATACCTTACTGAATTTCCTTTGTCATGTAAAAATGTGCTTTTCTCAGTGGGCTTCGATTTACTCAATTACTATGGTTTGAAAATATGTTTCTTACATTGCAGTGATGGTGTATTTGTTTTTCAATTTTACAGATGAATGGTCCCATATCTCAAACCACTTCTGAGACAAGCTCCATCCCAGCTTTGAGTCAGGTAATTCAGTTCTGAGATAAATCACAGCAGAGGCTCATATATATCTCCATACAACAAGTATTTATTATAAAACAATTAGAAAATGTTGATGTTTTCCAGAGGGGGCAGGGGTCCAGTGGAGTCCAGTGAGTGTCTGTACGGTATGTCCTCTGGGTTGTGTGTGTGGGTGTGTGGTTCTATAGACAGCAGTGTGCCCGTGTTTCCTTTGATGTCAGATAGGCATCACAGTGTTTTTAATGGTTCACTGATAATCTTGTATGTATAGGATTAGTTTTACATGTTGGTATCTTGTGTTTTTTACAGCACACAAGTCATAGTAAGCAATAAGAAAATTGGCTTCAAAGTTTAGCTGTGATTAATAAAAGAAGGAAATGGAGATCTGTTGGTTTTAAATCCTGCTTTACACCGTTTGCATCTGCGAATGTCAGGTGCGCTTGGACCCACTCCAGATTTAGCTTGACAGTCTTACCAGTGATCTTACAAATCCTACACAAAATTAAAAACTAAATCTTTTTTTAAAGGAAAAGTAACCTCACAAGATTTATAGTAGGCTTCCTCTATCCTCCCAAATTATGAGCAGTTCATGTAGAAATTAAAGGAGGGGATTGGATTGTTAATCTTTTTTTCTTTCTTTTTTTTTAACTTTATTGGGGAACAGTGTGTTTTTCCCAGGACCCATAAGCTCCAAGTCCAGTCACTGTTTTCAATCTAGTTGCAGGGGGCACAGCCCACCATCCCATGCGGGAGTCGAACCGGCAACCATGTTGTTAAGAGCACACGACTCTAACCATCTGAGCCATCCAGCCACCCACTGGCAGCTTAGCGGATGTGGGAATCGAACCAGCAACCCTGTTGCTCAGAGCTCGCGCTCTAACCAACTGAGCCACCCGGCCGCCTTGATCTTCTTTTAATGAGGAATTTTTAAAAATGAAAGACCCCTCCAAACCACTGTATTTCATTGTTGTATTCTGTTTGTAGATTTTTTTTTTTGCCTATTATATTTTATTTATTTTAAAAAATATTTTAAGTAACTTAAATTCCAAATATAAGACCTCCAGTAGTCTAGATTTTGGATTCTGTGCTGGGGGTGGGGGGTTGCTTGTTTTTTAAATTTCTTTGTAGGTGAGAATTGAGATAAGGCCCATCTAGAAAAGAACTGAAACACTTGAGCCTGAATTCAGTATTTCACTTCTGTGGAGAAAGAATTTGACACTAGTGCTACCTACATGTGCATTCTTTTTTATTTTTAAGAATCAGTGTCATATAACAGCCTCATGTGGTGAGGGCTTTGTCCAGCCCTGCCCCTCAGTACCCTAGTGTCCTTGGACAGATCACAACTCTGACCCAGGTTTTGTAAGTTGGGGATGTAGTATTTACCAGTTTTACAGGGTGTTGCATGCCTTAGGTTTTCATAGGATCATTAAATACTTGAGCTGGAAGGTTCCGTAAGAGACTGTCTCGGCTCACAACATGAGTGTCCTTTAAAACTATATTTATAACAAATTTAAACAGCTTTGCAGAAAATAAAAGTCTTGTTAAAAGTACACACACATGTTTTGATGTACTTGTAATGAGTGTACATATCTTACCTCGTTTTTTCCATATCACATGATTCCATCTACACCACCTTGGACTTGCTGTGTGGTGTTTTCGTATGTTGATAAGCCATTATTTCTTTAGTTTTCTTAGTTTCATTTGGTTTTGGGGGACCTTTAAATAGTTTACTTTTTCCTGAACATTTTTCTAACTGGCATTATTTATGGCACACCTAAGTGTGTGGACATCTTGCTTGGTGTCTTGGTCAGTAGTCTGCAGTTGTTATAATTGGCAGTTAGTATGTTTAGCGGTCTGGTTTAGGAACCAGTCTCCTTAAGGTTTGGTCTTTCCCCCAGAGTTGGGTGTAGAGTGAGTCGGAGGAGAATTGCCACAGTGATGGCCAAATAAATGTGAGTAATTCAGGAGCAGGTTTGCATTGGTCCAGTGGTAATAGCAATCATGTTTATTATAGCTCCCTGCTCCTCAAAATTTTGAGGAGTAACTATTTACAAGCCTAGCCAATTGGTGAGCAGCAAAGTGATCCTTACTAGAGGAACTGAGACCCGGAGAGGCTTAAATAATTTCCCCAAGATTACTCAACTGGAACATGGCAGAGCCAGCATTTGAACCCAGGCAACCTGGCTTTAGAGTCCAAACTCAAGATGAGACACTTCCTCTTTGGTGTCTGTTATTTCATTTAAAAGGAGAAACAACACATAGTAATAATACCAAAAATAAAACCAAGCTCTTGTCAGCCATTGGGCAACTGTTTGTATAGTCTCTGAGTGTTTGAAATTAATTTGGGATGAAGCTGGAGGATTTTAGATGAGGAATAGCATGACTTATATTTTCAGAAGATTATTTTGACCTCATTATATTAAGAGAATGGATTATGTCAAGAAAGAAAGCAAAGAAAGCAAGTAAACTATGAAGTAATGGATTACTTCATTGCCAGTGGCTTAGACTAGGAATGAGCGGATTTCACACTTACCTTGGAGGTGGGTTCAACCACACCAGTGAGTGGACTGGGTGTTGTAGATGTTGGGGTAAGGGAAAGAGAAATCAAGGATAGTTGAGCAGTTTGCGGATGCCAATTTCATTTATTTTGAGATGGAAAAATCTGAAGAAGTAAAGGTTTGTGGAAGAGAAATCCACTGGGTAGAAATTGAAGCTGTGAGGTGGGCAGGTGGGGCCAGTGGGGCCTCAGTGGGGGATAGAGCCTGAGATGTGAGTCTGAAATAAACAAATATATGTTTTATGCTATGGAGACTATTAAAACTACTATTGTGTATATGGGTTAGGAGCATACAATTAAAAAAATAATGAGATAAATACATTTTGAGAAACAAACAAAATTTTAAAAAAATGAGTTACCATTTAGAATAAAGTTAACTCTAGTAGTTTTTATCTTTCTGCTGGTCACAAAGGTTTTTACATCCTTCAAGGACACTCTTGACTGTAACTGTTTAGTAAAATGTACTTAAGAAATTGTGTTCTGTATTATTTTACTGAATGTTTCAAATGTGTCAGTTTTATTTTGGGGTTCTTAAGACCCATTAGGGCAGGAACTAGGTCATGTAGCACGGTGACTGCTCACCACCTGTGAAGGGCTTCTGGAGCCTCTGAGGGACTCCCGGTATTGGACTGGTGAGTGTAGATTGTCTGTCTTTCTTTTGCTCTTTCCTTTCTCTTAATGAGAATTTTCAGACATCTGTAGAAGTAGAGAGAATAAAAGGAACCCCAGTGTGCCCATCATGAACTTGAAGTTACCACTGTCATGTTTTGCTACTTTGTTTCGTCTTTTCCTTCCCTCTACACACACACTTCAAAAAAAGTTATGATGTATTTATTTATTTAAATAAAGCAAAGCACAGACAACCTGCCATTCACTGTAAACATTTCAACAGGGATCTCTAAGGGACACGGTTCCAATTTTGTGCCAAGCACCGTTATTCCTGAACACCCATAGACGTTATTTCTCAAAGGCAGAGAATTAGAAAATTAGATACAATGATAAATATCTATACATTTTAAAGAACAGATTTTTATGATTGTTTTCCTTTGGGAACTATACAAGCTAATTTCTTTGGCTGCCACCATCCCATGAAATATAATTCAGAGAATGCTGAAATACTGTAGAAAAAGCAAAAGTCTGAAATTACTTCATCTGGCTGGGATAATAATTTTAATTATTTTTTTGTTGAGTTTATGAGAATAAGAAGAATAAGAAAATTTTTGTTGCTGTTGTGAGTCTTCGGGTTCCGTGTGCTGTTTGGGTTTTAGTTTGTGGAGTAGGATGGTGTTAGGTAAGGGCTGTTGTAATTAGGATTTTGGATTTGAGTGGCGGGGACATGTGACATCTGTGCAAGGGGCTATTTTTGGTATCTGGGTGTCGGCTTCTCGTCAGAAACCATAGAGAGTTAGTGTGAGGTATACTTGTGGAGTTCAGAAAGCGACAGTCATTGTTATGTGTTTTAACTTTTGAACATGGGTTGTTGCTTCAGCAAAGAATTAAGTGGTGACAATGACACTGAAAAAACTGGCCTGTTGCAAAAATCTGTGGAAGAGAAGGAACCAGAGCACAAGATAAGTAAAACTTTGTCTGCGCTATTCGGTACCCTGCAGGGTGAGGGGCTTCACAGTGTCAAACTGGGGGCCAGCAGGACAGCTGCTGGAGCTGTCGTGTGGAGTGGGGTGTTTGCGGGGTCTGGGCACAAGCAGGCTCGCAGAACGAGGCCGCCGTGTAACTCCACTGTTTCTTCAGTGAGTGAGTCCCTAGCTAGGTATGACAATTTGGATGAGCCTGACAGGAATTCAGATACTGCTGTTGTTGAGCAGTCTGGTGGCAGTGTTTGCACTCCTCCGTGTGTGAGTGCTGAAAGGACACGGGCTTTCTCTGAAGGGGACAAGTGTCTTTCATATGCCCTGGGGCCTTCTGACCAGGGAATGCAGGAAGAAGCCCCTGGAAATAACCCTCTGTGCCACCACCCCGTCACTTGTAAAAGCTCTGTAATAGAGGGAGAGTTACTGGTAAATGTTCACATCAGTTGTGGTCATGAGAATAATGCTCCTGGTACGTCTGGTAGGGAGCCGAAGGGTATGGATCACAAACGACAATGGAATTCAATAGAGAGCAAGTTTTACAGTATTTGTGTTGTAGATCCTGGCGGCCCAGACATACAAGATGAGCCGTGTGTTCATGTGTGTGGAGCAGCTGCTGCTGAAAAGAGTCTCTCAGCTGTCACATCTGAGAGGACTTGCAGAGGGACCTGGCCTCCAGACAACGCTGCCCAAGGGCCGTGGGAAGAGCTGTCCCCACGTGGCCAGCCGGGTCTAAGGGAAGTGAAGGAAGTCTCTAATGAGCAAACTAAGCCTAGTTCTGAACTTTTGACTGGCAGTGACCCACCCTCTAAAGTAAACACTGGTGGCAGGCAGGCTGAGTCTTTCAGGGCAAACACTTATACTAAGCTCCCTAAAGATTACCCAGAAAGGACTATATTACATAATGTTGGCAGAATACCTGAATCAAATACTAACATAGACACTGACTCACTAGAATGCGTGTGTGCCATCCCTAGAGGAGAGAGCCACAGCTCAGCAGTAAGTCCCATGGGTGACCCACGTGTTAATGTAACTAATGACATTGCCAGTGTTGAACAAAATGGTGACTTGGGTGTTGTAAACATTAGTGTAGATCAGAGCTTAAACTCTAAAAAGGCAGGAGACAGGAACTCTGTAAAACCTCTGACAGACAACAGTTGTTCCAGTTTAGATGTTAGCGGATCAGACAGGAATCTCCCTTCCCTGAGTCTAGGTGGAATGAATTTAAGCTCGGAAAGGTGTAGCACATCAGTGCACTTTGGAAGTGCGTGTCTTCCTGTTGGTGCTAATTTCCAAGAAACAGTCTTTCACAGATGTGATAACCCCAGACCTGAGCACCTGGGGCCAATGGTGACGGCTGGGCAGTATGGTGGCGACCGCAGCCTGGGAACTGGGAGCAAAGGAGATATGTGTCTGCAACCTGAAAATCGTTTGTCTTATCAAGATGAGGCTGAAATGAGTGTTTCTGAAGATGAATGTTGTGGTAGAAGGGCTTTGGAAAGGAGGTGGTTGAGTCAGGTAGGCCTGTGGGCAGATACTGGGGCCCGCAAGGCTCCAGCCCAGGCCTGTGACTTAACTCGTGCAGTGCAAGAAGCACCCATGGAAGGTGTGATACAGAGGACACACCCCCAGAGCCCCGGAGGCTCACAGGAAGTGGCCCAGAATAGCCCCTCAGGTGTTCAGAGTAACTTTATGTCCTCTGCATTTCTTCTCACCTGCACCGAAGCAGAAGAGAGTGAAGTAGGCCCGACTCTTGAAACAGAAGGTAAACTATGTGAGAAGAGTTCTGGGGGTGACCCTCACAGATTAGAAAATGCTGAAGAAGATTCACTACAGGCTAATCACAGAGAGGCAAGTAAAAACGACACAGAGAGTGTCACGTCAGACTCCAAAACAGTCTTTGAATGGGAAGCAAATATGCTAACATGTAAGGCATTGCACGGTCAGGACCTACTGGCTTGTGTCAGTTCTAGTATAACAAAAAACGCTGCTTTGGAAACAGATCAAGTAGAACAAAATGATGACAGCCGTGGAGAGAACGACTGCAGACAGGCGGAGCTACCCCTTGTACGACCTGTGAGTTCAGTTGCACTGGCGGGTGCTGGAGAGACATGCTCTCTTTGTGGTGGTGGCGGTGGCCATGGAGGCCATTCAGGACAGGAGCAGGTCTACGCACGCCCAAGGGAGGTCTCAGATGCTGTAGGTCATGGGGCTGCCGTGGGGCGCAAGGAGAAAGAGGGGCTTCCCTGGGGGAAAGACAACAGTGAATCCAGTGGCAGCGACTATGGAGGTCCGTGTGGGACAAGCAGACAAGCACACTGCTTCAAACAAAGAAATGCCACAGCCACAGTTAAAGAACCCACATTAAACCATGGTGAAGTGGGTTTTGTGGGAAGTTCAAGGGTGAATGGTGGAAAAATGGAGTTAGGTGACACTCTTGCAGGGTATTCCTGCTTGGATCGTGCCCGAGTGGACAGACACACAGCTGCTCCTCAGGATGTGCTGCACGCACTTCTCGTCATTCCACCTGACAGCAAGGAAACAGAAGTGCCAAGTAGCGAGGACCAGGTTTTATCGCTCTCAGAAGACAGTATAAATAGATATGAAGACCCTTTACAGGACCCTCTGCAGGGCTTCCCAGAGGAATTGGACTCCCAGTGTGTGAGTGAACTTTCCTGCTACTTGGTGGGAGGGGTGGCCAGTCACCTGTTGTCTGAACGACTGGCAGATGGTTGTGGATATCCGGTGGGCTGTCTGTGGGCGAACGCAGATGCACTGGGAGACAGACCCACACTTGGTGGGGACCTACACAGTCAGCCACAGGACCTCGCAATGGCATCATTTTGGATGGGAAAGCCCCCTCCTCAGTTACCAATGGCTGAAGGTGGAGTTATTTGGGGATGGCAAAATGGAGGTACACAGTTAGTAAGTATGCTTTTATTATTGTGCTTGTGACATACTAATCTTTAATCCTGATTGCTTTTCACAAAATTAACGGAGATTCATTCTAAACAATGGGCAGTTGTTTGAATCTCTGTATAAACCTGTGAGTTACTGTAGCATCGAATTAACCGTTTCCAAATTGCAGACTTTGAATTCAATTCACTGTTTGGTGTACTTAAGCCAAAGCTGGTGTGTCAGCTCTTGACAGCACCAAAACCTGTGCTGCTGGCGGTCAGATGCTGCTTCGTGCAGCCTTCTGTCCGTGGACTCCGTGTGTGCATGCTCTAGCAGGCTGCCCTGCCCAGGCCATCCTTCCCTACCACCAGCCCCTTGCTGGGACACAACAACCATTTGACCCAGCGGATGTGTAAAGTTATTTCTAAAAGGTTCTACTTGCAGAGTATACGTGCCTTAAGCTGTGCTGTTTGTGCTTTGCACGGTGACTGTCTAATGTCTAAGGCAGTGGCATCTTGCTGTGTCCCACTTCCATCAGAAGCACCTGCAGAACCTTTCAGACCATGGTGCTCAGGCCCGCAGCCCCGCTCTTTGGAAGGAGCTTCGCAGGTGATTCCGCACCCCAGCTGGCTCGGGCACATTTCCAGGAGCCCTGTAGCAAATGCAGACATCCAACAAATGGGAAGGTAGTCTTGCTCTTAAAGCAGTCCTTTTGGATGTGTGTGATTGAAAGGGCATACTGCTAATACCAAATTTCATTTATTCAAGCAATAGTTTATTGTTAGTGATTCTTGTTGCATTAGACAAGAAAAATGATAGGTAATAAATAGTAAGGAGATAGATATAGCTTAAATGTTAATTAATGCTTATTGTATGGAATAAACAAATAGAAATTAAATCCTATAGTTCAGGGAATTATTTATTAACGTCCCCTCTTTCCAGATTTCCATGCCCACATTTGGGAGTTTCACCAGAGTTACGTTCGTTGATCGGTTTTTGTTCCTTAAATAGTTGTGGAGGCAAACACTATGAAATTAGGCCTTTAATTCATACGCACATAATCATTTACATTCGCAGGCATGATTAACAAGTGTCTGCTAATTTCAGTGCTTGCCACGATAGCGTAGAGTGCACACAGGTCCTGTTATCCTGCTCTTACACCTCTAAGTGACAAACTTGTGTACTGTCCTGAAATTAGCCATTCCATTATGAGATACATGCAAACAGTATTCTAACCTGACATACTCCATTTAAGGGTAGTGCGTTGCTTTTCAAAACTCCAGATTTCGAAGTGCTTGGACAGACATCTGTTTTTAGTAATCTTATATAGCAGCTGTTACTCCATTTTACAAATTAAGAGGTCCACAGACTTCATGACTCTAAAGCCAGTGAATTGTTCTGAATTAAGCTTACTTAGTGGCAAGTCCAGGAACAGTTCTTGCTAACTTGAAATGAAAAATGTTAGTTTCTTTTCCTGATTATCTCACCTATTTTCTCTACCTGCCTTTCTCCTTCCTCTGATATTAGTTACTCTAGTTCCTACACAGTAACTTGTCAGTGAGACCATTCTGTCTCATGTTGAGAAATCACAAGTTAATGAATTGCCAGGTTCTTTTTTTTTTCAAGGGAGCATTGTGTTTGGGGCGACGGGTAAAAGAGTTTTCTTTAGAGCTTCAGCATTTGGGGTTGCTGTCCGTCAAAGAGTAACATTGGCCATTTATATAAAATCGCTTCAGAGCGTGGCTGTGAAGGTCAGCTTACTTCTGGTTCTAGTAACTATTGCTTAGTCTTGAGTTTTCAGTGGGAAATATGACTTAGGTGGCCCATGGGTAAAACTGGAGTTGTCGATAATTAGTTGGAGTTCGTATGACTGTATGAGAATAACCACATTTCAAAGAAATAAGCTTAATACAAGTTATTTCTCATGTGAATTATAAGAAGTTAACGAACTCTTGATAACTTTTAGTTTTTTGCTGCTATTATAGCACTGTGTTCTAATTACCATCATTTTCTTGGGCAAGTTACTTAACCTGTCCCTGTCTTGGTTTTCTTCATTGTGAAATGGGGGCAGTGATGGCTACTACCTGATAGAATTTTCATGGTTAAATATAGGTACGTGCATAGAATATCCTGGCACCTAGCAGACTCTCCAGTGTTAGTTGTCATGTCATTAGCCCCTAATTATAAGTCTCCTTGCTTTCATCCTTTGTCACATCTCAGAGTATCTCTTGAACACTGGTTAACTGCTTAAAATTGTGGAGTCTCTAACACTTGATCTGGACTTGAGTGCCTACCATTTAAGAAGTAGTAAATTACATAAAATGGGTTCTACCTGGTTGTGGCATAAAATCTTGCACAAGTTGTCAAATAGTGGAATATACAATTTTCTATCTTAACTTTTATTAAATGTTCATTCTGAGTGAATATTTCCCAGGCACCTGTGTCCTGAGTTCAGAAGTGCTAGTAGGTATTAGTTATGTGGTGGGGAACAGAATGGACACCCAAGAGTTCGTGGGCTCGTGGGGGACACCAGACACACCCTAGCAGTCAGTGGCTGTGGGAGACAAGCCTGCAAGGGCCTGAAACTCTCAGTGTCTTTTACAGCAGTTCACCTCTGGGGGGAAGTGTGACCTACCATATGTATATTGGTAAGGGAATATAGTCAGCTGCAAAAGGTGCTAAAAGTGGAAAAGACCAATGTTAGTGGGTGTTATGAATTAACGGGAGTCAATTCTCTGGGCAGAACAGCACTAAGATGGGAAAGCTTAATGTGTGTTGTTGTGTGGTAGAAAGAGACCAGGTCTAATTAGAAACAGTGGTTTACACAAGTGTTAGAAAAGGAAAGAGAATAAAGACAGGAGTCACCGAAAAAAAAAAAAAAAAGGCGGAATAATAGGTGTAAATGCTGAGGAAGGTAATGGTCGGTGTCTGTTAGATATGGGGAGTACCTTCTGCTCATGAGGGCAGGGCTAGATCTGCTTTTCCATCCTGACTGCTGAGTGCTGTGCCTGGCTCTTAGTGAGCATTTAGGACGCCTTTGTTGGGGTCATGGTGGAATGAGAGTGACAAACAGAAACACTGTGCAGAAGCCTAGGGCACAAATGAACTGGAAGTGTAGGCGTCCTGTAAAAAGAGAGATTTAAGAGTCGGTGCTTCTTGAGTGTAATATTCTTGAAGGAGAAGGGGAACCCTATTCTTTGCCTTTTACCATTACCTAAAAAGATTAAGAGAATTCCAGATAGGCACTCAGCGAGGCATCTGGTTTTGTGGGCGTGATGTTTATTACTCTTGCTCCCTGAGTATGAACAAAATATATACTATAGTTTTAACCACATTAGCCTCTACTCTCAATTTCAAAAATAGTTGTTTACCGCAAGCTATAATCACCCAGCCACAGTGAATTTTCTGTCCGTTTAAGATTGTTGATCCCCATGTTGTCTCCTTGGTGGCTTATCTGGGCCTTGTGCATATGAGGGGACAGCATCGGGCAATATCTGTGCCACTCTGGCGGTGTGCAGTGAGGCTGCTCCCAGCCCAGAGCTCCTGCCTGGCACTGCCCGAGGGCTCCTGGGACCAGGACCCTCCTCTTTCCCTTTGGAAGCTCTAACCCCTGCACAGTGGGATCCAGGCTTGTGGTAGCTGGGAAAAAGCAAGTAATTTGTCCGGGTTTACTGAATAATTGTCATGGCAGAACTGGACTTAGTTGGGGGAGCAACTGCTCTTGGGACATCACATTTTCTTTTGACTTGTGGAACCACTCAAGGCTTGTGAGCAGAAGAAAAATGGGGTAGTGGTTGTGGGTTTAAATAAGGTACATGGGGGGCCGGCCGAGTGGCGCTTTGGTTAGGAGTTGGCTTGGGATGCCAGTTCTGAGCAGCAGGCCCCTGGTTCGGATCCCACATGAGGGCCAGTGATGCGCTCTCTACAGCTAAGATGGTGAACAACAGTTCAACCTGGAGCTGGGCTGCTGTGAGTGGCCGGCGATGGTGTAGGCTGCAGTGGGGCTGGCCAGCACCGGGCGTGAGCTGCCATGAGCCGCCGTGAGCGGCCGGTCCAATGGCCGGCGAGCGACTGCCTCACCCAGGAAGAGCGCAAAGATAATACCAGCATGGGCCAGTGAAGCGACATCCTCTATAACTAGATTGAAGAACAAAAGGACAGCAACTTGTCTTTTCCCCTTCCCCAATTCTCCAGTGCTGTTCCCCTCTCCCAATTCCCCAATAAAATCTTAAATAGGGCTGGCTGAGTGGTTCAGTTGGTTAAGAGCTCGCTCAATAGTGTGGCTCTGAGCAACAGTGGTTTCAGTCCCGGCCTGAGCTGAGCTGAACTGCCGCTGAGCTGCCAACAGCTCATAAAATCATAAATAAATAGGTACATGGGAAAAGACCTCACCAATGCCGAGAAGGAGGTAAAGGCGGGAGCCCTGTGGATCCCTGAGAGAGTGTTCTGGTCATAGGATTAGGGAGAGCAGAAGTGCCTGCTATGTCTGGACAGCAGGAGGCCGGTAATCCTGGAAATGAGCTGGTCACAGAGGTGCCCTACCAGGCACCTCCCTGACAGACCTGTCAGAGGACCTGTGTTCCTGGAGGAACTTGCATTTTCTACGTCCTTTGCTTATATAAGTGTTTGAACTTTGTTTTCAGGTTTTATCCATCTTGTTCAGTTCACGTTTACAAATCTGTGAATTGTGGTGGGTAGTCTAGACAGAGATGCTAATTGGACCAGCAGTTTTCTATCAGTTACACATCTAATCTAGAGAGCCTTGTACTTCGTAGGAACTTAGACTGTCATGGTGAATTGAGTTCTGAAGACATCAGCTTTTGTTGTTGCACCTGATTTCATCCCCAAGAACATGTAGATGGGCTCAGCCTTTCTAGCATAGATTGTCTTACATATAAGCATTTTTAACTCTGAACTAATAAGTAAAACTGCATTTGATTGCAATTTGGATACAAATGTATATATCACATTTTTCTTAGGTACCAGCAGCCAAGGTTTCAGAGCTAAACCCCAATGCAAAAGTATGGGGGACACCTGTGTTACATTTGGAGGCAGGTAGTACAGCGGACGGCGGTGTGAGCGCCACCTGGGAGAACACGCCCAGCCATCGCCCTGACTGCGGCCAGGGAGGTGAGTGTGAGCCAGTGGGACAAGGGGCAGCTTTGTGCTCAGGCTTTGCTTTGTTTATTTTAGTCCATCTGTAAGATATTGTCAACTCAGATTTGTGCCCTGGTTTGTGACAGTATTTAAGAGCCAGGAGATCTTTCACCATAAGTTAAAAAATTGAAATAACGGCAAGTATATATAAGCTTTTGTTTTGTTTTAAAGAGAAAGTTATTCTCCTAACCCTGCCTTTTGGGGTAAAATTTCCTAACTACAGAATTGAATGCCAATGGCGATGGTGACAGAAGTCATGAGGATGCAGCACTGTCAGAGTTACAGGAGTCAGACCAGACAGCCATGAACACCGTGGCTCTGGACCACTCGGAGTACGAATGTCCACCTGAAAGCAGCGATGCGGGTAAAGCTACTTTATGAGCTCATTTTCATGTAGAGGAAGGGCTGTCTTCCGTTGCTTTTAAAAATTCAGCTCACTAAATTTCTCCCTAAACAACATTCCGTCATTGCTTCCCTTGATTCTACTCTAAACTTACTCCCCCATGGACAGAGATGAGGCCTGCTGGTCAGGCAGGCATTGTGGACAGTGTGAGATGGGCGCCTGCCCCACAAGGCAAACCTGATTGGACTGGGAGGATCAGAAGGTTGCCTGGGGGCAGAGTGTGAAAGCACAGACCAACCGCTAATGTGGAAATTGAGGGTCTAGCCCAACGGAAGTCTTTTTTTTTTTTTTGAGGGGTATTTAAAGCTACTTTCAGAGGAAGACAAGAACAAGAAGAGAACAGGGCTTTTGGGGGGGGGCCCGATGTGGGCAGACATAGACGTGCAGTGGGTCATGGGCACTGACCTCACCTCCTGAGTTTGTTTCTGCGGAAATCCAAAGGAGCAGTTTGTTCTCTGAGCCCTAAGAGGCAGGCCACACTGCCATTACTGACCGTCAGGTGGGGCAGCTTGACTGAAGGAATGGGCTCCCTAAGTTGGCTCGTAGTAACTGGGCAGAGTAGATGCAGGTGGAGTGAGTTCAGCCTCCCAGGTGATTCTTCTATAGATACACCTGAGTTAGGAGAAAGCACATTCTCCCCTTCTGTAATTCCATTCTGTTACGCACGAGAGGTGCACAGTGAGCACCTTGTGAGTGTTGGGCATCCCACCTTTGTTTCCCCCCTTAAGCTGATTCGGCTAGTACTTGTCAGTGTCTCCTCTGCCACCTCACTGCCTGTGTCGCTCAGACCATCCCTTCATGACTTCCTTCCTAGGTGCTCTGCAAACGCCTCTAACTTGTTCCCATGTAATTCTCTATCTCCTGTGTGCCTTTTCCTGAGCAGATAAGTGCTGCTGAATGACACTGTGTTGCAGTATGGAACGGTCTCACTTGACGTCCATGGTCACAGACTTCCAGCGGGCTCTCCGCATGGCCCCGGTGGCCCAGAGAGGTCTCGCTCCTGGGCAGCTGTGTCAGGACTTCTGTTCTCTCCTCCTCTTCCCTATTTTTGGGTGTAGAGCTTAGTGAATTGTAGTTGATGTACAACAAACATCATATATTTGAAGTGTACCTAAGCTTTTGTGCTAGTTTAATTTTCCCTCGCATAAAGCCCAGTACTCAGTGCATTAGAGTTGATTTGCTGACTCTTCCATTCCTCATTGATTTCTCTACTGTATTTGATATGTGTACACACCTGTAAAACCATCACCACAATCAAGATGAGTGCTTCTTTTAACTGGCTTAGTGATTCTGAGGTTCACTTACATTATGACAGTCACAGCTTGCTCCTTTTTGTTGCTGACTGGTATTCCTTCCATTCCATGATATACCAGCTTGTTTTTCCATTCATCTGCTGGTGAATATTGGATTGTTTCCAGGTTGGGGCTATTACAAATGAAGCTACCTTGAACATTTATAAGCAGGACTTTGTATGGGCATATGTTTCCATTTCTCTTGGGTAAATACGTGGGACTGGAATAGATGTATCATCTGGTAGGCGTGTGTATCCACCTGAGACGTGGCAAAACTGTTTCCCACGATGGCCCTTGGTGCTCCCACCAGCAGTGGATCAAAGCTGGAGCTGCTGCATGGCCTCACCAACATCGGTGAGGCTGGTCTTTTTCATTTTAGCCATTCCAAAAGGTAGCCATGGAACCTTACTGTGTTTCTCATTTGTGTCTCCCTAATGACAGTAGCATCAAGCACTTTTTCATACGCATATGTCTTCTTTGCTGAAGGTTCTGTTCAAGTCTTTTGCTCATTCTCTTGTTGGGCTGCTTGATTATTACGTTTTGAGAGTTGTATATATGTTTTGGGCATAAGTCCTTATCAGATATGTGATTTGCAAATACATTCTTCCAGTCTGTGGCTTATCTTTTTGTTCTCCTAACAGTACCTTTTGAAAAGCGCAAGCTAAAATTTTTTATATATTCAGTTTATCAGTTTTTACTCTTACGGGTCTTCCTTTGATCTTGTTACTTAAGAAATCTTTGCTTAATGCCGGACACAAAGGGTTTTTTTCCTAGAAGTTATATAGTTTCAAGTTTTACATTTTTTAGGCCCATGACAATTTCAAGTTAATTTTTATATATGATATGAGGTATGGAGAAAAGTCCTGTCTTCTCCACATGTGGCTCTGCAGCTGGTCTAGCACTGTTTGCTGGAAAGGCTCCTTTCTCCACTGCACTGCCTTTGTGCAGAGCCATCTGTCCAAAGTGTGCTTTGCCTCTGGACCGCCTCTTCTGCCCATTGATCTGTTTTGACCATTGTGCCGAACGGTTTGATTATTGTACGTCATTCTTTAAAACAGATAGTGTTAGCTTTCTAATTTTTGTTTTCTTCATACAGAGTTATTTTGGCTTTTCTAGTTCATTTCCATTTTCCTACAAATTGGAATGAGCTGGTCACTATCTGCACATTGCTGAGATTTTTATTGGGATTGCATTGAACCTGTAGAGAAATTTAACATCTTATTGGAGTACTCATGAGCAAGGTGTATGTCTCTTCTTGTTTAGGTCTTCTTTAATTTCTCTTGGCTGCGTTTTTTAGTTTTCACATCTTTTGTCCAGCTTATCCTTGAGTATTTCATAGTTTTTGGTGCTGTTGTAAGTGATTTTTTAAAAATTTAATTTGCGGGCCGGCCGAGTGGCGCGATGGTTAAGAACTGGCTTGGGATGCCAGAGGGCCCCGGTTCGGATCCCACATATGAG